>NW_022589737.1:5079725-5166448 GCF_004348235.1 Phoca vitulina
CCTACAGCACCTGTGTGTAACTCCCCTGCCCCCTAAAGCACCTGTGCAAACCTCCCTCTACAGCACCTGTGTGTACCTCCCCTGCTCCCCTAGAGCATCTGTGCATACCTCCCCCTACAGCACCTGTGCGTACCTCCCCTTACAGCACCTGTGTGCGCCTCCCCTGTCCCCCTACAGCATCCGTGTGTACCTCCCCCTACAACACCTGTGCGTACCTCCCCCTACAGCACCTGTGTGTACCTCCCTCTACAGCACCTGTGTGCACCTCCCCTGCCCCCCTACACCTGTGCGTACCTCCCCCTACAGCACCTGTGTGTACCTCTCTCTACAGCACCTGTGTGCACCTCCCCTGCCCCCCTACAGCACCTATGCGTACCTCTCTCTACAGCACCTATGTGAACCTCCCCTGCCCCCCTACAGCACCTGTGTGTACCACCCCTGCCCCCCTACAGCATCTGTGTGCACCTCTCTCTACAGCACCTGTGTGTACCTCCCCTGCCCCCCTACAGCATTTGTGCATACCTCCCCCTACACCTGTGTGTACCTCTCTCTACAGCACCTGTGTGTACCTCCCCTGCCCCCCTACAGCACCTGTGCGTACCTCCCCCTACAGCACCTGTGTGCACCTCCCCCTACAGCACCTGTGTGTACCTCCCCTGCCCCCCTACAGCATCTGTGCGTACCTCCCCCTACAGCACCTGTGTGCACCTCCCCTGCCCCCCTACAGCACCTGTGCGTACCTCACCGTCCCCCTAGAGCAACTGTACATACCTCAACAGCGTTGTCCTATTGTGTTCCTTTGGTTTCTCTGCATACCTTTATAGTGAACTGTGATAATGTCCGGGATTTCATCTTATTCCTCTCTGTATCTCCAGCACCCAGCATGTGCCAGGAATGCAGTAGGTGCTTAATGAACATGTATGGAATAAATAAATAAGTGAATGCCCAATCCCAAGTATTATAACAAGCGTATTGAGTAATAGAGACAGGTGACTGGCCTTTGGGCACATAGCTGGTTGCTTCAGAGCCGGGTCTGACCCCAGGCATCCTGACTCCCAGCCCAGGATAGCGATTGTAACTGTTTCACCTAGACTGGGCGTCTTTAGGTAATGTAATTGTTAAACAAGAGAATCGTTTTTGGCTACTTCGTGACAGATAATTATGCCAAACACACAGAACTGGTAAATTTCTTCCCTTTAGGCTATGGAGCTGTGACTGGATGAGGTCACAGGCTCTGTCAGTTATCTCTGTATCTGTCTGTCTTTATATATGGCACTAACCTATCGCAATGATATCTAGACCAACTATTAAACCATTTATAATGCCCAGGAACAAATTTGTAGCAGCCGGCAATTAGCTCTATTCATGTTTTTAATTTTTCTCCCTTTGAAGTTTAATGGATGGTTATTATGATGTAGTCTTCACTGCTTCCAAGTCTGCAAGCTGCTCGCAGCCCGTCTCCAGCTAAGGATTAGCTTCTAGAGAGAAACGGCACAGAACCTAAAGAGACTCTTAGGATCTATTTCCAAGTCTGCTGCTTTGCCTGGGTCTTCTTTCCTCACGAAGAGAATCAGGATGAAAAAGGATAAGGAATATACCCATTTGTTCATTCATCCATGGCAACACACATCGAGTGAGCCTTCCTCTGTGTTAGGTACTGGGCACACACAGAGAACAAGATATACCTACCTTCACAGAGCTCCTCGCCCAGCGGGGGAAGCAAGGATTGCAAATAGGAATCTATAGCGTGATGAGCGCCATGCTAGAGGAGGCATGGGGGAGGGGAGTGTGTCTACACTGGGAACTCCGGTGTGAGTAGCCCGTTGAGACGGAGGGGAAGGAGAGGTCTGGAGGTAAGAGGGAGGAAGGTGCTCCTGAGAAACTGAAAGTAGTTCCCACGGCTGGACTCCTCTCGATAGACGTTGGCGCTTCCTCTTGGGTGGGATGCCTTGAAATCCGGTAATGCACGAGGGGCCCGGGCTATGAAGGATGGAGAGCAGTTACAGTCCGGTGTGACGAAGGAAGGAGCTGGTAGGAGCCGTGATTTCTCGGCAGTGACTTCCTTGTGGGTGGTAGGTACAGCCGACAGTTTGCTCCTTGTACCAAGGAGAATCCATTTGTTCAAGCCGTTTGTGGCTTTGGGGACTAAGGAGGTTGCGGAAGACAGGGAGTTGTGAATAAAAGGTTTCGAATTCATCATTTCTCTTTCAGATAGCCCCTTTCCTCAGAGCTTAAAAAACATACTCAAAAGTCTCTTTCATCCTAAAAAGAAAAATTGACCTAACTCCACATAAGCCCTCCCTCACCCTGTGACAGTTGCAGGCTCTTTCTCTCTTCCCTTCCTAACCAGCTTCACCCCCTCCTTTCATGCACTTTTCCATACACGGCTGCCATGCTTGTTTCTCTACCCCCAGAGAACCACTACAGTAGAGGTTAGTTATCAGTGGCCTTCAGTGGCCATATCCAATGCCTTCATTTATGTGTTCAACGAGATTTTATGACGCATCTCCTCTGAACCAGGCACTGTTGCAGACCCTAGGATATGGCACTGTAAAGCCTCTCTTGGAGCTTACATGTTACTGGACCCCTTTTAGTTCTTAGGTCCCTGTAGCATTTGCCTTTGTTGCCTTCTGGAATCACTCGCTTGCTTTCCGTGACACTCATCTCCGATGGTTCTCCTCTCTTTTATATCATTCCTCCTCAGTCTCCTCTGTTAATTCCTCTTTCTCACCCTATTCATTAAAACCTGACATGAGGTAGGTTGTGTTCTAGCCTCTAGACTTACCCTCCAAGAATGGATCCTTTTCTCTGATTTCAGTTCTCAAACATGTATCTCAGTATCCGTATTATCAGCTCCCTCCAGACATCTGCCCGTGGATGGCACCTCAATGTCAGCATAACTACAGCTGAACCCCATGTGCTGTGCCCCCAAGCTGCTCCTTCTCCTGAGCTTCCCATCTTAGTGAATCCTGCCGTGTGGGGCCCTGTGCTTAGCGGGTAGTCTGCAGGAGATACTCTCTCTCCCTCTCCCCCCTCCCTCTGCCCCTCCCCCTGTTCATGCTCCCGCTCTCTCTCTCAAATAAATAAATAAATCTTAAAGAAAAAAAAAAAATTTTTTTTAAAGTGGAAAGGGCTCTTAAAGCCAAAAAAGTTTGAGAACTGCTGACAGAGAGGATTAAGGACCCAATTAAAAAAAAACTGGGCATTTTTATTATTCAGCTTTATGTTAATTTTACATATTAATTTGACACTTAATGTTCAGGAATAAGATACAGATAGCAGATAAGTGACAGCTTGGGAAATGATTACAACAGAAGTTAAATCTCTAAAATTGAGAAATGTTCATACTTAAATGATGATTCACCTTAATGTTTTGATTTTGATATAATCCAGTTAACCTATTTTTTTTCTTTTGTTGCTGTGCTTTGCTGTTGCATCCATGAAAACATGGCTAAATCAGTGTCACAAAACCCTTCCTCTACATGCTCTCCCAAGAGTTTTATAATTTTAGCTCTTGCGTTGAGGTCTTTGATCCACATTGAGTTAATGTTTGTTTATGGTATAGGAAGGTCCCACGTTCTTTGTATGACGTATCAGGTCATTCGTTAATTGGCCTCCACGCCCTCACTCTCTCCTGCGCCGTCCCCAGCATGGCGTCATCACCCTCCCACTCCTGCCATGGTCACACTTCCACCATCCCCACGTGTTGGGGGAGGTTAACCAGAGGATGTGAGCTCTGGTTGACCCACCAGCCGGCCCCCAACAATCAGACGCTCTTTACCCCCTTTCCTGTCCTTGGAATGTGCTTCCCACTTGCTTTCTCTACTCTCAGAAGCCACCCAAGAACATAACCTTCAGGTGGCAATGTGGTGCTGAGGCCACCTGGACTGAATATGGGACTGAGCTCGGTGAGGGCCTCTATAAAAACCTCAAGATTTGGCAGGTCGTGCGTGCAGGGATCTACTCCTCTTGCTGGCGCCCAAGACAAGCCTCCTATGTAAGTTCTCTTGCTTATTAAACCTGCCACCTCCTAACCTGGGGTGGCCGGCCTCTTTTCTTCGGTCTCTTCCTGCCCTCTGCATGTGGAGGCCAGTTTCAGATTACCTCCAAAAGCTCCCGAGGAGCTTGCCAATCAACACCATGGGCCTGGCTGTCTCCAGCCTTTATGCTTTTGCTTACCCTCTGCCTGGTCTGCCCTTTTCTTGTGTTGCCTTTCTGTTTCTGACTCTCAAACTCCTATTCATACTTGAGAAAGCACTATTGTCATCTTTATTTTTTTTTTTAAGATGTTATTTATTTATTTGAGAGAAAGAGAGTAAGTGAGAGAGTGAGAGCATGAGCAGGGGGGCAGAGGCAGAGGGAGAAGCAGACTCCCCACTGATCAGGGAGCCTGATGCGGGGCTCGATCCCAGGACCCCGGGATCATGACCTGAGCCGAAGGCAGACGCTTAACCGACTGAGCCACCCAGGCGCCCCACTATTGTCATCTTTAATGAGACACCCTCGACTCCCTCAGGAAGACTAGATCCCTCGCCGCTGTATGTCCCCTAGGTCCTTCTATCTGAGCACCCCTAACACCAGTGCTGGTTCTCCAGCTTAACATGCAGGCCTTACCCCGGGTAAACTTGTGGACAGTTCCCCAGTGTTAGGCAATGGATTGCTTCTCATTTCTGCTGCTCCTAACGAAGCTGTCCTGGGCCTGCTTGTACGTGTCTTCTTGGGCACTTGTGCAAGAGGAGATTCCTGCAAGGGGGATTACGGTGTCACAGGGTTTGTGACCCTTCACCTTTAGCAAGTATTGCTAAGTGTTCTCCAAACCCGTCGTACTGATACGTACTACCACGTGCCATGAATAAAACCTGTTGATTCCCCCACATTTTTGTCAACACTCAATATAATCAGACAACATTTTTTTAACTGATGAAATAATATCTTACTGTTATTTTCCTAATTACCAATGAGGTAAAAATCTTTCTGTCACCCACCCAGGATTCCTCTTCTGCGAATTGCCCATTGAGAAATATCCTTTGTTTCTCTGTTGTTTGTCTTTTTCTTACTGATTTGTAATTCTTTATGTGTTCTGGATACTAACCTTTTTTCTGCTGCATGCCTTGCAAATCTCTCTTCCCTGAGTGTGACTGGTCTTTTAACTTGGTAGATGAAGTTTTTTATTGTGCAGAAGTTTTCGTTTTTAATATAATCAAATTTATCAATCTTTTTCTTTATGGTTGTAGCTTTTTTTATAGTTGAAGCTTTTTATGTATTATTTAACACAGTCTTCCCCATCATAAGTTCAGAAGATATGGCATATATTTTTGTCTAAAACTTTGGGAGTTTTACTTTTCATATTTAGGTCTTTAATCTTTCTACAATACTTTTTTTGGCAATGTGTAAAAAAAAGATGTACTTCTATTTTTTCCCATCTGTATAACCATCCACTAACTGAATATTTCATTCTTTCCCAGTTGTATCGAAATGCCGTTTGCCATTGGTCTTTTATTTTATTCCGTTGGCCTGCTTCAAGGGTCCGCAAAAATGTCCTGTAAAGAGCCAGATACTAAATGTTTTATGGTGAGCCCTAGAGTCTCTGTCACATTGCTCACCTCTGCTGTCGTAGTGCAAAAGCAGCTAGCAGGTGGGGCTGTGCTCCAGTAAAACTTTATTTACAAAACAGGCAGTGGGCTGGATTTGGCACACAGGCCTTAGTCTGATGAGCCCTAGTCTGTTTATCTACTATTGCACCATTAGGACACGGTTTCAATTATGTGGAGCTTTGATCCTTTATCTTTCTGTTCGGTAGAATCCGTTTGCCCTCCTTATTCTACTCTAAAATTGTCAAAGCAATCCTTGGCCCTTTATCCTTCCACATAAATAGGATCACCTTAGGAATTCCATCAAAATCTCTGATTTGAAGGGAGGAGGAGTTTCTTCTATTTTACTTTTCTAACTTCTCGAATTGAACAGTTAACTCTCGATTTTCAGTCTTTTCTTCTTGTTACACATTTTCCTTTAGCTGTTGCCTATCTGTGTCTCACAGGTTTGGTTGCTATGTTTTCACTGTTGTTATACTTTCTAACGCTCGTTACGATTTGTTTGAACTATGGATTATTTAAAAGTGTGCTTAAATTGTACAGATGTAAAGGAGTAGTGAGGTTTGTCTGTTTATTCGTTATTAATTTCATATTTAATTACATTGGGCTTGGAGAATCTGGTTTAATTAAATAAACTGGATTTTTTTAATTTACTGCAACTTGCTTTGTGACCTAGTACATGATAAAATTTTATAAATATTCTAGAATGCTTAAAAGAATGTATGTTCCCTAACTATTGGTAACCAAGTTCTGTATTTTTCATTTAGATCAGACTTATTACCTGTACTATTCCAAGCTTTCCAACATGACTATGGATTTCTCCATTTTTCCTCATAGTTCTGTACATTTTTACTCTTTCTATATATATTTAAGGCTATGTAATTGTGTGCTATTGGGGGTTTTGAGGAGGTCTCCAATAAATACACCCTCTTTCCTGCCTGAGTCTGATTATATTGAGAAGTAAAACAAAAAGTAAAGATGGACAAACTATCACCATCACTGATGATAAGGCTAAGACATATCTTGGTTTGAGAACCAAATGGCCCTGCACACAAACCCCAAAGGGGGCAGACATCCCCACCCCCAGGTGCAGGCAGCTCTAGGCCAGGGCATCCCCACCTAAGAGGAGCAGAGCCCCTGAGGACCGCTTGCTTCCAAGAGGGTGAAGGCAAGGGCAAAGTGAATGCCACGTGCCATTTATCAGTGCCCACGTACCAAACAGACAAGTTACTCCCAAGGGCTGGGTGAGTCAGGTGACAGAGGGAGGTAGAACATGCTTCAAGAACATCTCTGCTCATGGAAGCTAGGAGCAAATAGTGTTTCCTTTAACACACGCCTCCACATTTAAAAAAAAAAAAAGATTTCATCTTCCTGCTGAATTTGCTTTTTCTATTACTGCGTATTGACTTTATGACTAATAACTACTTTTTGATTTAAAAATATCTATTTTGTGTGACATTAAAGAAGTTATGTGGCAACTTTTAAAAATTAGTTTATGCCTCATTTATCTTTTTTTTCAACCCTTTACTTTTAACCTTTCTGTGTCATTACATTTAAGTTGTGTCATTTTCAAATAACATCAGCTGTTGGTGGTGATTGGAATTTTTGAATAAATTTATTCTGTTTGTTTTTCTCTTGAAAATGTTTAAACGTATGCAGTGAACACCACTATACCCCTCAACTAAGATTCGCCCACTGTTAAAAATCTTGCTAAATTCAGGTTCTTTGTGTGTGCAAGCCTGTGTACATGTGTATCTATATCACACTCTTCACAATACTTCACTCCTAAATATTTCAACACGTTTCCAAAGAACAAAAACATTTTTTATGCAACATTATCACCATTACCGTAGCTAGGAAAATCAACATTAATTCAATAATATCTTGTGATATCCAAATTTTCCAAGCTGGTTTTTCGTCTTTGACTTAGGATCCATTCAAAATTTATGTCTTGCATCTGGCCATATGTCTCTCCAATTTCCATCAACCTAGGTATTCCCTACCATTTCCTCCCGTTCTCCATTATATTGACTTCTTTAGAGAGTCCAGGCCTGTGGTCCTGCACTAAGGTCCACATTCTCGGTTTGTCTGACTCTTTCCCCATCATGACATTCATCTTAAACATTCTGGGTAAGGACACCGTGTAGGAGATGGTGTGTATCGGTGGGTAATGCCAAGCTTGACTCCTTGAGTAGCTGCCAATTTGCTCCATTGTAAAGGCACATTTTTTCCTTTTTAACTAAAAGCGATACCTTGGGACCAAGTAAATATCTTTCACTCAGTTATTTGAGCATTGATTGATCATCCTTGCCTGCATAAATGGTTACATTGAGGAGTTACAAAATAGTGATTTTGAGATTACATCCTTCCTTCTGTATTTGTCAGGGAGCATTCTTTCGTAAAGGAAGAAATTTCTGTTCTACCATTTCTGTCTCTCTCCCTCTCCCTTTGCTCTCTTTTCCTCTCCTTACAACTTCATTGAGATAGAACTTTCCATACTACAAATTGCACATATTTGAAGATATACTTTGGTGACTTTTGACATGTATATACCCTGATGAAACCATCACTACAATAAGATCTGAACATTTTTGTCACCCCCCAAAAGTTTCCTCATTTCCCAACCCCAGGCAACCACTGATCTGCTTTCTGTCCCTACAGACCTATTTGTATTTTGCAAGTTATACATAAATGGAATTGTGCCCTAGATACTTATTTTTTTGCCTGGCCTCTTTCATTTAGCATAATGATTTTGAGATTCATCATTGTTCCTATTTATTGCTGGGTATTATTCTCTTGTGTGAATGTACCACAATTTATCTGTTCATCTGTTTATCATTCATATCATGAGCATTTGGGTTGTTTCCAGTTTAGGGCTATTGCAGATAGAACTGTTGAGAGTATTCTGTACAAGCCTTTGTCTCAGCATAAGTTGCTATTTCTCTTGGGAAAATACCTTGGAATGGAATGACTAGGTCATATGATAGGTATATGTTTACACTATTAAAAATCTGCAAACTCTGGGTGGCCTCGTT
Organism: Phoca vitulina; assembly: GCF_004348235.1. Taxonomy (NCBI): domain Eukaryota; kingdom Metazoa; phylum Chordata; class Mammalia; order Carnivora; family Phocidae; genus Phoca; species Phoca vitulina. Next base: position 5,088,352 of record NW_022589737.1, read on the forward strand.
GGTTGAGTGCTGGGTCTTGGTTTCGGTTCAGGTCATGATCTTGTGGTCATGGGATCGAGCCCCACATTGGGCTCCATGCTCAGCGTGAAGTCTGCTTCAGATTCTCCCTCTCCCTCTGCTCCTCTCCCCGCTCTCTCTCTAAAATAAATAAAATCTCTCCAATATGGATGTACCATCTTACATCACCAGCAGCAGTGTATGAAAGATCCAGTTGCCCCACATGCATTTCATATTTGGTATGGTCAGTCCTCTTCATTATAGATGGGTGTGTGCTGGTATCTAATGGGAATTTTAACTTGCATTTTCCTGCTGAGTCATGATGTTAAGTATCTTTCCATGTGATAATTGCCCATACATATATCTTCTTTTGTGAAGTCTCTGTTCAGATCTTTCACCTTTTTCCCCACATTGCTTCTCTTCTTATCAGATTTTAAGATTTCATTTTATATTCTGGATATAGGTCCTTTGTCATATATATATATATGTACATACTATATATATATACATATACATACTATATATATATATAGTAAGTATTTTCTCCCAGTCTGGCTTTATTTTGTTTGCTCTTTCAAAAAGCAAAAGTTTTTTTTTATTTTTATAAAGTCCAGTTTATCAATTTTTTTCTTTTATGGTTGATGTCTCTAGTATCCTCTCCTTTAGCATCGAAGAAATATTTGCCTGACCTAAGGTTATGGAAGATTTTCTCATATATTTTCTCTTAGAAGGTTTTTTTTTTGTTTGTTTTAGGTTTTGTATTTAGATATATGGTTCACTTAAAATTTATTTCCACGTATGGTGAGAAGTATGGTTGGTGTTCATTTTTCTCATATGGATATTCAGTTATTATAGCACCATTTCTTTAAAAGACTTTCTTTTCCACCATTGAATTTCCTTTGCATTTGTGTTGAAAATCAATTGAGTTTATATTTGTGTCTCTATTGCTGGGCTCTATCTGTCCTATTGATCTATGTGCTTAATATTTTGCCATACCACACTATCTTGATTATTGAAGGTTTATTTTAAGTCTTGATATTAGGTGCTATAAGTCTTCCCACTTTGTTCATTTTAGACATTGCTTTGATTATCCTAGGCCCCTTGTATTTTCATATACAATTTAGAATCAGGTTGCCAATTTCTGCAAAATAGCCTGCTGGGATTTTAATTGGGATTGTGTTGACTCTGGAGATCTGTTTGGAGAGAATTGTAATATTAACAATATTGAGCCTTCTGGTACATGAACATGGTAAGCCTTTCCCATTTGCATGTTAGTCTTCTTTAATTTCTTTCAGCTTTTGTTATATTTATTCCTAAATATTTCAGGTTCTTTGGTGCTGCTGTAAATGAAACCATTTAAAATTTTTATCTTCCATTGGTTTGCTACAATTGATTTTTGTGTATTAACCTTATGACTTGAGACTTTGCTAAATTCACTTATTAGTTCTAGGAGCTGTTTTATAGATTTCATTGAGTTTTCTTTGTAAACAGTCATATTATGTGCAAACAGGGACAGTTTTACCTCTTCCTTTCCTATCTTGATGCCTTTTTAAAATTTTTATTATCTTATTGCAATGGCGAGGACATTCAGTACAAGGTTGAATAGAAGGCATGAAAGTGAGGTCTTTCTTAAGGGCAATTTAGTCTTTAATTCATATTGAGTAGGATGTTATCTGTATGTTTTTTGTAGCTGCCCTTTATGAAATGGAGAAAGTTCCATAGTTTCCTGAGTTTTAAACATAATTCTCTCAGAATTTACCAGCTAGTATTCTTTTATAAAGAAAAACACTCCTGGGGTGCCTAGGTGGCTCAGTCAGTAAGCGTCTGCCTTCGGCTCTGGTCATGATCCCAGGGTCCTGGGATTGAGTCCCACGTCGGGCTCCCTGCTCCGCGGGAAGCCTGCTTCTCCCTCTCCCACTCCCGCTGCTTGTGTTCCCTCTCTCACTGTGTCTCTCTCTGTCAAATAAACAAATAAAATCTTTAAAAAAGAAGAAGAAAAACACCCCCTTTTCCTATACTTCTTTCTCAATCTCTTCTTTAAAAAAAAAAAAAAGACTATTAACTTGTAAATTATTTTGTTCCATTTGTTGTAATCCATTCCCATCTTTCTGATGCTCAAATTATCCCAGTTTTGGCCACTGGGAACCCCTTCTTGTCAATTCCTGTGTCCTTTTAATATATCCCATTAATCTTTGAGCACTTGCTTGCTTAATGACACAGTAAATGTGTCAGGTTCACCTTGTGCTTTCCTTGCCCCAGACACAAAATCATACATTTCCTTAAGCAACTGTAACTTCTTTTAGTGAGGAATGATATTTAGAAACCAAAAGATGGATGCTAAGCATACTCATTGTTACCTTAGATGCCAAGCTTCTAGATACTTTCAGAAGACAGAGCTAACACACACACACACACACACACACACACACACACACACAGTTTATATTGATAACCCCAAATAAAATCCAATAGTATAGGGTTCTTCTTTACCATCCCTTATTCCATGTTTGATTCTGCCTTCTCTCACAAAACATGTTTTCCCAAACATAATATCTTTACTCTATCCTAAATATTACTATTTTCATTGGGTTACTACATCCCACGTGATCAATACATTTATGCATGGAAATAGTGAAGAGCACCCTAGTGAATACCCTGGGTTCCAGACATAGTCCTCCTTGTCCCCATTATATAGAAGGAAAAAAGCCATATTTCCCTTTTCTAATTCAAACCATTTGTGCCAGCCAGTAGAGTGACTCTCTCTTAAGACTCTGAGACCTGAAAGGCCCCTGATGGCCAATGGAAAGTCTCAGCTTCCAACTTAACCATTTTTCATGGTGGAAGTATTTTGCCACCTTGGGCATTGTGATCTCAATCCCATTGAGCCTAATGATGCATGGATAGAAAGCAAAAAGTCTTAAGGAAGTTATTTATGGCACTATACAGTGCTTTCTGCTCATGCTCTTGGATAACATCCTAGCCTTGCAAAATGTTGTCCCCATTTGGTTTCATAAATGACCTGCTATTTCATAAATTTGGTTTCATAAATGACCATGCTATTTCGTCATTCTCCCAAGCCTGTAGGTAATGAGCCATGAAGTAAGACCTTTGAAATCTGAAGCCATGAGCCCATTGGCACTCTCTCTTCACTGTAAAATACTTTTTCTGATTGGAGAGTATGTTGAGTGTAATGCCGTGACAACAAATCAGGTTTTCTTTATGTCCACAAATGATGATGCAGGCATTATCTTTACTGGCAAAGACAATAAATCTGTGTCTATTCTTATGAAAACAAACCACTGCCCTTCAGTGATGTAAGGTATCTAATGTAATCAACCTGCCATCATGCGGTAGGTTGCTATCACTAGGTAATGCTGCCATATCGGGACTGAGTGTTGCCTTTTCCTGTTGGCAGGTGTCATTGGGCAGTAGGGGTAGCCAGAGTATCTTTGCTGAGGAAAAGGTATGTGTTGCACCCATGAATGATGTCCATCTTGCTACAGAGGTAACTATTTTTCATGGGTCCGTTGAGCAAGCACCAATGTAGCTGAAGAAGGAAGCTGAATCATGTTCACAAGATGGGTCATCGAATCCGCTTGATTGTTGAGTACCTCCTTTCCAGTGGATGCCCTCGAGTGGGCAGCTGTCTTCATGCTGGAGTACAAAAGATCTATCCACATTCCTGTCTCCCAAATCTCCTAGTTATCAGTCTTCCAGTCTTGTCTTTCCAAGTCCCCAGTCAGCCATCCAACCTATTAGTAAATGCCCATAAATTAGTGTAGGGTCATACCTCAAGCCATCTTTCCTTCCACACAGAGAGCGATCAGATGTATTTCCAGATATTCTGCCCACTGAGGGGATTTTCCTTCACCATAGTTTTTCAGGGTATTCTTGAGGGATCGCATTGCCATGCAGGAACAATCCATTTCTAGCCAGCGCCAGTATACTGTGCAGACTCATTTTAAAAGTGGTCCTGTGATCATTCTGTTAACTGGTCATCAAAAAAAAAAAAAAGTACTCCATGAGGTCGAGGTTGTAGCTATGGGTCGAGGGTGTGTTGGCAAAGGAGTAGGAATAAATACCGTGGGAGTTGAAGCCACCTGTTCATGTAATTTATTTGTGCATTCCAGACCCACCAACTCCATTTAACACACTGCACATATCCAGTTTTATGATTTACTGGATCAGACAAAACCCAGCTTATGATGGGTGTTTCAGATCACATAGTTACTTGGTGTCTCTTGGTCAGGCACTCAGCTTCTACCAGAGCATGCTAGAAAGCCAATAACTGCTTTTGTCATTATTAGCAAAAAATAAACAGCCTTACTCCAAATTCTTAGGAGTCTATGCCATGATTCTCTCATTGGGTCTTCCTCGAGGCTCCATAAGCATCTCTATTTACCAGAGACACTAATTACTATTAGAACTGCTGGGTCGTAATATCCAAGTAGAGGGAAACTTGCACTGTCCTCTGGATCTGTTTTAGAGTTTCTTGCTGTGGGACATATTCAGAACTGATGGCTTTTTTTTTATTTTAATTTTTTTAATTTAAATTCAATTAATTACCGTACAATGTATTAGTTTCAGAGGTAGAGATCAGTGATTCATCAGTCTTACATAATACCCAGTGTTCATTACATCACATGCCCTCCTTAATGTCCATCACCCAGTCACCCTATCCGCCCACACTCCTCCCCTCCAGCAACCCTCAGTTTGTTTCCTATGATTAAGTCTTTTATGGTTTGTCTCCCTCTCTGATTACTTTTTGTTTTACTTTTCCCTCCCTTTCTCTATGCTCCTCTGTTTTGTTCCTTAAATTCCACATATGAGTGAAATCATATGATAATTGTCTTTCTGTGATTGACTTATTTCGCTTAGCATAATATCCTCTAGTTCCACCCACGGTTGCAAATGGCAAGATTTCATTTTTTGATGGCTGAGTAATATTCCATTGTGTGTGTGTGTGTGTGTGTGTGTGTGTGTGTGTGTGTGTGTATCTACATCTTCTTTATCCATTCATTTGTCGATGGACATCTGGGCTCTTTCCATAGCTTGGCTATTAGGGACATTACTGCTATAAATGTTGGGGTGCAAGTGCTCCTTTGGATCACTACATTTGTATCTTTGGGGTAAGTCCCTAGTAGTGCGATTGCTGGGATGTAGCTCTATTTTCAACTTTTTGAGGAAGCTCCATACTGTTTTCCAGAGTGGCTGCACCAGCTTGCATTCCCACCAACAGTGTAAGAGGGTTCCCCTTTCTCCACATCCTCGCCAACATCTGTTGTTTCCTGACTTGTTAATTTCAGCCACTCTTACTGGTGTGGGGTGGTATCTCATTGTGATTTTCTTTTTAAGATTTTATTTATTTGACAGAGAAAGACACAGCAAGAGAGGGAACACAAGCAGGGGGAGTGGGAGAGGGAAAAGCAGGCTTCCTGTGGAGCAGGGAGCCTGATGCGGGGCTTGATCCCAGGACCCCGGGATCATGACCTGAGCCCAAGGCAGATGCCCAACGACTGAGCCACCCAGGCACCCCTCTCATTGTGATTTTGATTTGTATTTCCCTGATGCCAAGTAATGTTGAACATTTTTTCATGTGTCTGTTGGCCTTTTGTATGTCTTCTTTGGAGAAATGTCTGTTCATGTCTTCTGCCCATTTCTTGATTGGATTATTTGTTCTTTGGGTGTTGAGTTTGATAAGTTCTTTATAGATTTTGGATACTAGCCCTTTATCTGATAAGACATTTGCAAATATCTTCTCCCATTCTGTCGGTTGTCTTTTGGTTTTGTCAACTGTTTCCTTTGCTGTGCAAAAGGTTTTTATCTTCATGAAGTCCCAATAGTTCATTTTTGCCTTTGTTTCCCTTGCCTTTGGAGATGTGTCTAGCAAGAAGTTGCTGTGGCCAAGGTCACAGAGGTTGCTGCCTGTGTTCTCCTCTAGAATTGTGATGGATTCCTGTCTCACATTTAGGTCTTTCATCCATTTTAAGTCTATTTTTGTGTATGGTATAAGGAAATGTTCATTCTTCTGCATGTAGCTGTCCAACTTTCCCAACACCATTTGTTGAAAAGACTCTTTTTTCCATTGGACATTCTTTCCTGCTTTGTCAAAGATTAGTTGACCATGGAGTTGAGCGTCCATTTCTGGGCTCTCTATTCTGTTCCATTGATCTATGTGTCTGGTTTTGTGCCAGTACCATACTGTCTTGATGATGACAGCTTTGTAATAGATCTTGAAGTCTGGAATTGTGAGCCCAGATGTCCATCGACTTGCTTTTCTTTTTCAACATTCCTTTGGCTATTCGGGGTCTTCTCTGGTTCTGTACAAATTTTAGGATTGTTTGTTCCAGCTCTGTGAAAAAATGTTGATGGTATTTTGATAAAGATTGCATTGAATGTATAGATTTTGCTCTAGGTAGTGTAGACATGTTAACAATATTTGTTCTTCCAATCCTTGAGCATGGAACCTTTTTCCATTTCTTTGTGTCTTCCTCAATTTCTTTCATGAGTATTTTATAGTTTTCTGAGTACCAATTCTTTGCCTCTTTGGTTAGATTTATTCCTAGGTATCTTATAGTTTTGGGTGCAGTTGTAAATGGGATCGACTCCTTAATTTCTCTTTCTTCTGTCTCATTGTTAGTGTATGGAAATGCAACTGATTACTGTGCATTGGTTTTATATCCTGCCACTTTGCTGAATTCCTATATAGTTCTAGCAATTTTAGGGTGGAGTCTTTTGGGTTTTCCACATAGAGTACTATGTCACCTGCAAAGAGTGAGAGTTTGATTCTTCTTTGCTGATTCAGATGCCTCTTATTTCTTTTTGTTCTCTGATTGCTGAGGCTAGGACTTCTAGTACAATGTTGAATAACAGTGGTAAGAGGGGACATCCCTACCATGTTCCTGACCTTAGTGGAAAAGCTCTCAGTTTTTCCCCATTGAGAATGATATTCGCTGTGGGTTTTTCATAGATGGCTTTTATGATATGGAGGTAGTTACCCTCTATCCCTACACTCTAAAGAGTTTTAATCAAGAAAGGATGCTATACTTTGTCAAGTGCTTTTTCTGCATTTACTGAGAGGATCATATGGTTCTTGTTCTTTCTTTTATTAATGTATTATATCACATTGATTGATTTGTGGATATTGAACCACGCTTGCAGCCCAGTAATAAATCCCACTTGGTCATAGTGAATAATCCGGGGTGATCTAATACTGTTGGATCCTATTGGCTAGAATTTTGGTGAGAATTTTTGCATCCATGTTCATCAGGAATATTGGTCTGTAATTCTCCTTTTTGGAGAAGAATAGGTGAACAAGGGAACAAAATACTAAAATGGCAACAACGACCCCAGAAAAATATACACTAAACAAATCAGAAGAGACTCAAAACTGAAAAAATAAAAAATTAAACAAACAAACAAAAGAAGAGAATATAATCTGACAGGTGAACAGAACAGAGCAGTACACTGGATCCTGTGTGTATTTTGGTCTGTTTGTTCGAAAACTAGATCCCAAAATTGTAAAAAAAGAAAAACTTATATATGTACAAAAATAAAAAATTGAAAACATTGAAAGGATAGAATGTAACTGTAAAAATGAAAATTAAAGGACAAAAAAAGAAGAAGGAATATAAGCAGACAGGTGAACAGAACAGGGCAATACACTATATTCTGAGTTTATTTTGGTCTGTTTGTTAAAAGATATTACATCCCAAAATTATAATGAAAGTAAAACTTTAATATATATACAAAAATAAAATTAAACACAATGAAAGGATAGAATGAACTGTGAAGATGAAAATTAAAAAAGACTTTAACAAAAAAGAGAAGACAAAAAAAAAAAGAGAGAGAATATGATCAGACAGGTGAAGAGAACAGAGCCATACACTAGATTCTGGGTATATTTTGGTCTGTTTGTTAGAAGAAACTACATTCCAAAATTGTAAAGAAAGAGAAACTTACGTATATACAAAATAAAATTAATGAAAGGATAGAATGTAAATGTAAAGATGAAAATTAAAAAAGATTTAGAAAAAAGAGTTGATAAGAAACTGGTTGAAAAAGGAAAGAGAAAAAAATTAAAATTGGAAGACTAAAGAATCATGGGAAAAACAACCATGAATTCTATATACTATTTTCCCCTAGCGCTGGAGTTTTGCAGTTCTCTATGATCGGTAAACTTGGTCTTGGCTGGATGTTCTTGCCGATCTTCTGGGGGAGGGGCCTGTTGCACTGATTCTCAAATGCCTCTGGGGCGGGGGGAGTTGCATGGCCCTTGCCAGAGCCAGGCTAAGGAAGGGGCTCTGGTTTGCTCTCTGTGACTTTTGTTCTTTGAAGGCTTTCCGCACAGCTTTAGAGGATGAGAATGAAAATGGTGGCCTCCCAGTCTCTGGCCCTGGAGCTGAGAGCTGGGGGCCCCACTCCTCAGTGAACCCCCAGAGAAAAGCAGTCAGTCACTCCCATCTCCCCGGTCTCTGGCTGCACTCCATGCTCACCCGGCCTATGACCGAGCGTTTCTATCTCTGGCACCTGACTCAGTGTGGAGTCTCCAAACCCAGCAGATCCCTGTGGTGTGCTTCCGCGCCGCTCCTCCCAGGGGAGGAAGGGGAGTCTCCCCGGATCTGCCGCTTGTTGGGTCCCTGCTGGAGGAGCAGGGGCCCGACTGTGCCGCAGATCACGGTTTATGGCAACCCCGAGCTGAGAGCCCACTCCTCAGCTCCGTCTCTGCAGCTGGCTTCCCCGCTCTGATATCTGGGAGCTCTGCCACACTCAGGCACCCCTGGTCCTTCTGTGACCCCAAGGGTCCTGAGACCACACTGTCCCCGCTAGGATTCTGCCCTGTTTTGTCACTTGAGCGTGTTTCAGGCTGGGACATCCGTCACTGGAGCAGACTTCTGAAAGTTCCGATTTTGTGCTCTGCTGCTCTATCACTTGCCGGTAGCCGGCTGATGGAAGCTCCCCCCTCCCCCCCCACCCTGCCCCGTCTATCTTCCCATATATCACCTCGGATTCACCTCCCCGCACCTCCTACCTTGCAGAAAGTGGTTGTTTTTTTCTTTGTAGAGTTGCAGCTATTCTTTTCTTTGATTTCCGGTGGAGTTCTCAGGTGTTCAGAATGGTTTGATATCTAGCTGAATGCCTGGGACCAGACGAATCTAAGGTCTCTTACTCCTCCGACATCTTGGACTATCTCCTCAGAACTGACAGCTTTATAAATTATTTGGGAATAGATATATTGGTACACTTAGTTGCCCTGCATTTTTTTTTAAAGATTTCATTTTTTTAAGTAATCTCTACACCCACCATGGGGTTCCAGCTCACAACTCTGGGTTGTTGCATGGGAGTTGCATGCTCTACCAACTGAGCCATCCAGGCTCCCCAAAGCTAGTGGTACACTTAAATGAAGTATATGTTTGCCTCCAACAGCTAAAGAGGTCCATCAAATAAACTGCCTCTTTCTGCATAGTAGGCAGTTCAAGCTACATCAGTTGGCTCACTTTATAAGAGGATATCCTGACATTATCTAGGGCAATGATCTTTTTTTTTTTAACTGGTTTTGTTGTGTCCTCAAGTTTCATGGGGTTTATATCCCATCTTCTGGCAAGTATGTGTTTTATTAAGACATTTAAGGTATTGATATTTCCTGCTCACCAGATCTAATTAGCATAATATCATTGTGAGGGCCAAAGTAATGCTCTGTGGAATATCAAAATGCTCAAGATCCCTTCATACTAGATTAGGACAGAGAATAGGACAGTGAAGGTGTACTTCTGATCCTGCCACAGAATGCAGACTGCTTCTGATCATCCTTATTGATGGGACTAGAATAGAAAACATCTGCTAGGTCCACGCTGCATACTGGATATCAGGAGATCCATCTACTTTCTCATACACCAGGCCAACAACTTAGAGTTACCAGATTATTAAGTTTCATTCTCAAAGACCCATATAACTTTTTCACCAGCAAATATGAGCATTAAAGGCAGATGGTGTAGGAATCACCACCCCCTGCATTTAAAAGTCCTTGGTGGGAGAAATGTATCTCAAATTCCTTTATGGAAGGGCCATTCCAGGGACTTCTTTTTGGCCCATTGCACCCTAATAGCTTTCAATCCATAGATCAGATAACCAATGTGGAGATTTTGTTAGTTACTAAGCATGTCTAAGTTCCACCATACATTCCCGGACTGGGGAAATCCCTATCAATTGGGTTCTTTATTTCACTGGGCCCACTGTGAGTGAGCCTGAGTCAGAACTCCATCTATCACCTCACATCCATACGTCTCCAATCTTAACAGTGAGCTCTAGAGGCATTTTCAAATCCAGGAATTAGAATCAGCCCAAAGCCAATATCTAAGAATACCTAGAAGTTCTGTATATTTATTTTCACTGTGCACAGTCACTCTGATAAATGGTACCCAGGGAAAGATTTGCAGAAATAGTCATAGTATATACATTGTGACAACATTGAAGTCCCTTTTCTGCAGGACTCAAATTTCTCCTCAATCAAGAGACTCCAAGTCTTTTTGAACTGAGCTATGTCTGATAATTAGGTAAGAAACTATGAAACCCCACTATAGTGTTGTGAATCATGCTGTTGCCCACCAGACCTAGAATAATTCCTTTTATATATTCCAGTGAGCACCATTGCATATTGACTGTCCATTCTGTTCCTTCATAAGCCTGATTAATTTGCTCTCATACAGATCCATGTGAGTAAAAATACAGATTGCCTCTACCCCAATTTGTCCAGCATGTCTCTGATGGCTAAACACCACCACCAGATCTCTCCAATGCCAGGATCCATCATTTCTACCAAAATGAGGAAACCCAGTTCTATTGCCTCATCTGCCTCCATGATCTCTGGCCCATGTCAGATTACTATACTTTTTCAATAATTCTGGTACTCTCCTGAGCAATGTAGTTATTATATTTTAATGAAAGGGATATCTCCTAGGACCTCCTGGGGGAATAGTTAAACAGCAGCTGAGCTCATGATAAGTCCATTCCAACCGTCTCCGGTCCTGAGCCTTTAGATGCTTTTCTCCACATTATTGGTTACAGGTTCTTGCTATTTGAATATGATACATGAATCAGAACTTGTTCTAAATGCACAATCCCAGGCCCAGCCCAGACCTACAGATTAGAATCTGCATTTTAACAAAATTGCCAGGTGATTTTCTGCATATTAAACTTTGAGAAACCCTGCTATACACTATTATTGAGTCCAGGCTTCAATTAAGTGCCACTTCTAGTTGTTCGAGTCAACGTATTAAATCTAGAATACCAGGTGAGTGCTCCAATATCAATAAATTCTGCCTGACCTAATTTTATATCCTATATTCCTATATTTCACACTTTCAGAACCTACTCCCATACATTCTGCCTATAATGGAATACCTTGAAATATGATCTGGAGGAGAAAGAGAGCCTGAAGCAGAGCTAGCCCTGTGGTATGCTGGGTTCTGGGCAGATACAGTAGGGCTCTTTTCTACATAAACAGTTTAACTTAAAAATATATTGCAAAGTTCATGGACACCTGTGTGTCAAAGTAATTTATAGTATATGCGCAACTCTTTAGAACCTATATGAATTGAAATAACTATGTCTCTTTGCCTCTGCCATTTTCTAGAACCGTTTATCTAATGCTGGTTACATCATTACTCATGATATCACATCATCCATCCATCTTGCTGCTCATGAACACCAGCTTCCAGTGACTCTCTCAAAAGTGGTTATTGTGTTTCATTCACGATGACTGTAGGTCAAGTTTATCCAGAGTATGCAGAATGAGAATGATAATTTGTTTTCTGGTCATGTTAAACATACCATTCAAGACTGACCTGGGAGAGCAAATTGATATCACGTCAATCAGGAGCAACAGAGGGTGTGGGTTAGGAGATGGGTAGCAGTCTTGAAAGCCTTCAGAGGATACAAGCCCAGCCACTCCCCGAGGATTGCCTGGCACATGGCTCAGAGCCTATGAAGAGAGTGGTGGCCACCTGGTGAGCCAGCAGTGAAATGTACACAGGGTAAAGGACACTTGCTGTTGCCCCCACTGCCTTTGGGTACTACTGATTAGAGTCAGCCCCGCTGTCAGAACACATTCAGGCAAGATATAATGGGTCTACATAGAAGGCACAAGCCCAAAGGTCAATAGTCCAGTAACCAGTCTGAACTCATCCTCTGCCTGATGCGAGTCACCCAAAATCAGCATATCAGCACCATTCTGTTCTGTTGGCCCAATCCTAAATGGATTACAGGGTCAAAATATTCCTCAAAGGTGATAAATAGGGTCTGGGGCCCATGCAGGTCCCAGCCCAAGCTCAGAGCTCCCTGCTCAGATTGCACGTTGATTCCAGTTGGTCCCAGGCACTGGAAGAGGGCTGAGAACATTTTGAGTAAAACACTCACCTTTTAGGACCCATGTAGGACCCAATATGGCCTGGGGCACCTTGCCTAGACGGCACTACCAAGTCCAGCCGGTTCCATTCACTGAAGGAAGAGTTAGAAAATTACGATTCAGTTAACCTGCGATCATGCAGAACCGCGTGCAGGCTGTGGTGTCCTGCTGGTCCTAGCTGTCCCAAGCACTAGACAGGGGCCTAGACAATCCTGAGGAAGGCATTCCAGAGCATGTCTCTGCTCCACTCCCCACCACCACACACACACTTTAGTGCAGGGCCCAGAGCAGGGGTCCTGCTTGTCTGGATCTAAAGGCAGTCCTGGTTAGGGGAATAAATATTCTGTTCTCTCTTTTGGGAGATCTTACCACACTCTACCCTTACAGTGACTGAACCCAACCAGAAGCCAAAAAGCAAGTGACCTTGAGTAATGCAATCTATCAAGGTCATCCTCCTGGGACAAGAAGCAATGTGCAGAAAGGTGGAAGTAGTCTGGAGAGGCAAACTGAAAATATCTAGCACATAGATTGACAATTATTTTTACTCATCCTTTTGATGGTATTGGTCCATTTTCTTCATTTCTATCACTGCTAATAAATTGATTTCAGTTGAATTGTCGCTCTGTAAATATTCTGGGTAATTTTCTTAGCTCTGTATTCTAGTTCTCTAATTCTCTCTCTGACTCTATTTAATCTGTCACTTAAATAGTCCATTTGAGTTTCTCATTTCAATAACTTATTTTCATTTATAGAAATTCTATTTTTTACCTTTCCTTTTAAAATAGTGTTTTTTATAGTTTCTCTTCTTCCTTTTTTTATTTTTATCTTTTTTATTTTAAAGATTTTATTTATTTGACAGAGAGAAAGCCAGCCAGAGAGGGAACACAAGCAGGGGGAGTGGGAGAGGGAGAAGCAGGCTTCCCGCGGAGCAGGGAGCCCGATGTGGGACTCGATCCCAGGACCCTGGGATCATGACCTGAGCCGAAGGCAGACGCTTAACAACTGAGCCACCCAGGCACCCCATCACAAACATATTTAAAAATTATAATAAAATTAGGTAAGTACATTCCATTTTACAGAATAAGCAGTGGAGAGGATGGGTCAAAGGATACATGGCAAGAGTCCAGAGACCAATAAAGTGATTATTTGACTACAAGATTATGGAAATCTGTACTACTATTTCCATGTAGGAATTCCTTCCTGACATTTCTTTAAAATGTTTATGTTTTTCTAAACCCTAGACCTAAAAATAATAATAATCATCAGTTGAGAAATCAAAAAAATGAGAGAAAGTATTATAATTTGCCTGTGAGAATTACAGCTTAACTATTAACACTAGAAGCACTAATGGCTCAAAGAAATCCATTCAACATCAAGTCAAAGACGAGAGCAGGAAACATGGAGCCACAGAGTCGAATATTGAAGTTGACATTCTGGGAACCAGAACCCGAAGTGTATAAGAAAGAAGCAGTCACGATCCAATCAGTCAGTCTTGCTTAGAGCTGTTGACATGCTATAGGTGTGTTTCTGAGGCTCTGTCTGCTAACAATGATGTCATTCTTGCAAATAAAATAAATATTAATAAGTTTATACGCATCGTATACTTTATACAAATTCTCTCAGTGGTCGTGCAAAGAAATTAACAAATTTTTGGAAGCAAAATAAGTCCTGAATGGGCAATTTGGGCATGCAATCCTGTGGGGTGCTGTTGAACTTGTTAGAAGATCTAAATGTTATGTTATTTGAATATTACCAAATGCTCATTAGCATTCCTAGTGTTTAAATATTCACCAGAAGCCATAGGTCTTTGCAAGTATTTTGACAAAAGAAATACAAAGAGAAAGGCAGATTAATGTTATAGAATGTTCTAATAAGAGACCAGGAACTGATCTAAAATTTGAATTTAAAAAAGCATGGCAAATGGCATGCTTAAATGGCAAAACAAAAACCAAGGCAAGCAGACAAAATATTTTCATTGTTCAAAAGAGAAAATGAGCTTATTTGAAGCAACATGTTCACTAACATCCAATTTGAAGATGTTTTTAACACATCTTCATCCAACCAATTCAACTAACCTCAGCACAAGGTAAAAGACATTTTTTGACATCTAGAATGTTTGTCCTAAAACAAATCGACTATTGGTCAAGAAAATTCATGCTTGTGTGATTTATAATTTTATTTTAAGAATAATTTTAAAATATTAAATATTTGCAATACTGTCTTTTTTTATATAACACAGGTTTTTATGGATGAATCAGTGGAGAAGTTTGAAACAATATTGAGAACATGACAAAACCAGGAGACACAGTGACAGAAGTTGTAGGGGAGTATGAGGCCACGTGGTGTGAGACGGCTCCAGCGCTTCTCACTGGAAGCTGTTTTTCAATAGTTTCCTTTTTCAACAGTGTTTTCATATTACTATTTTTTTTCTTTTTTTTAATTTAAATTCAGTTAGCCAAGGTATAGTACATCATTAGTTTTTGATATAATGTTCAATGATTCATGAGTTGAATATAACACCCACTGCTCATCATATCACGTGCCCTCATTAATTCCCATCACCCAGTTACCCCATCCCCCCACCCACCTCCCTTTCTGCAATAGTGTCTTTCAATTCTTAAAATGATTTTAAAATCAATGATTTAAAATTATTACTTACGGCTAAAATTAACAGCACAGGAAACAGCTGCTGTGGAGAAAGGGGAACCTTCTTGCACTGTTGATGGGAACACAAACTGGGGCAGCCACTCTGGAAAACAGTATGAAGGTTCCATAGTTAAAAAGTTAAGAACAGAACTACCCTATGACGCAGCAATTGCACTACTAGGTATTTACCCAAAGGATACAAACATACTGATTCAAAGGAATGCATGCACCCTGATGTTTCTAACAAAGCAGCATTATCAACAATAGCCAAATTATAGAAAGAGCCCAAATGTCCATCAGTTGATGAATGGATGAAGAAGAGGTGGCATATATATACAATGGAGTATTACTCAGCCAATCAAAAGAGTGAAATCTTGCCACTTGCAATGACATGGATGGAACTAGAGGGTATTGTGCTAAGTGAAATACATCAGAGAAAGACAAATACCATATGATTTCACTCATGTGGCATTTAAGAAACAAAACAGATGAACATAGGTGAAAAAAAGAGAGAGGCAAACCATAAAACAGACTCTTAACTAGAGAGAACGCACTAATGGTGACCAGAGGGGAGGTGGGTGGGAGGATGGGGGAAATAGGTGATTGGGATGAAGGAGGCCACTTGTTGTGATGAGCACCGGGTGTTGTATGGAACTGTTGAATCACTATATTGTACACCTGGAACTATATTACACTGTATATCACCTAACTGGAATTTAAATAACTTAAAAAAAAATAATTACTTGGCATGTATGTTGTGTTAATGCTCCCTTCTAATTTTATATCCTCATTATTTTATCATCTAATTATTATCAAGTGTCTGTATTAGGCAGAGGTCATTTTTCGTGTTACTGAATTATGTAATTTGATCACAACATTTTGGTTCGTAATAATAATAACCAAGCATTTATTATTAAATCTTTTTCTTCTTCACAGAAAACCTTTCAAATGTTTCTTAAAACACTATCACAGAAAAACTACACATTGTTTATTATGGTGGCCAGTCTTCATTATTTAAAGACACCCAAGCAAGGTGTTATGAAAACTGTGATTTCGGAAATTCTGATTTCTGGTTTCTGCATCACAAAACTTATCGTGTCAGACATTTGGAAACACTGGCCTGTGCTAAGGCAGTCACAGTGGAAGTGAAGAGGAAAGAAAAGAGAGATCCTGAAGAGGTAGAATCATCGGGCTTTAGTGGCTGAGCCGATGTGAGGGATGGGGGACAGAGGAATCTAGAACAAGTTCTAAGTGTCTGGTTTTGTTGACTTGGTTGATGCGGATTTCAGGAAGAAAAGCAGTGTGGGGTGTTGAGATTGTTGGAGCCTAGAAAGTCTAGGTAGCCTGAGTCATTTGTCTGGGGATGGCCTCTGGTGTCTGGAACTCAGCAAAGAAGTTTGTTCTGGAGATGGAGGCTTGAGACAGCAGCGAACAGAAGGGAGTTAGTATCGTGGGCAAGTCAGTATTTGTTTCCAACTGTTTCGGACTCGTTTAAAACATCTAAAATATAATAGAAGAGGTGGGTGTGTGGGAGCAATATGTGATAATTATTTTATAACTTTCCCAGCCTTACACATCATCTTAGTCATTTTGGCAAACAAAATATGACAGCTGGTCATGGCTTTTAGCCTCTAGACCTTCCAGAATTACAAATTTATATACTTCAAAAAGTAAAACAGAAATACCGTTTGGTTCTACTTCAAACTGAAACCAAAATTTTAGCCAGGGAAGAAATCTTATTTAACCCTTCCTTTTCCTTGAATTACAACAATGTTTACAACAATGTTTACACAAATGGAGAGGAAAAACTGATAATAAGTTAAAGCAACTAGGAAATGCTAATTATTTTTTTAATTGAACATCCGTGACTGTGTTCTGATTTGTATGCTGTAGAGCTTACAGTTAAAAGCCAAGGCTCCAGAGTTAGACTAATTGAGGCTTGGATCTTGACTCCTCTGCTTCCAAGCTGTGTGACCTTGGGAAAGCTGCGTGACCCCTCTGAGCTTCAGTTTCCCTATGTGTAAAATGAGTCATCCTTGACTTCCTCCATTCTCTAAGCCCTCCACCAGTCATATACTGAACAATTTCTTGTATCTGCTACTTTCTCAAGTCCAGGCTAGGGAAATCTCAATAGCCTCCTAGTTGGTGTTCCTGCATTCAGTCTGGCTCTCTTGAAATCCATTCTTGATCCTATAGCCAGAGTGATTGTTTGAACTCTTAAACCTGATCATGTCACTTGACTATTTGAAAGTTTGCAGTATCTTCCCATTGCTCTTAGGGCTTACCACCCACCTTCCCCCCTCAATGGGGCACCTACTGAAACCCTCCCTGAACTCCCTCTGGCCACTGGGTCTTTGCACAAATTGAAGACGTTCCCCATCTCCTCCACTCCATGCCCTTTGGCTACCTAACCTCCTTTTATCCTGAAAGCCTCAGCTTGGAGACCACTCAGGGAGTCTCTCTTCTCCCGCCCCCCCAAATTTGAGATTTGGTTCCCTTCAAGGTATTCCTATAACACTGTATACTTCTCTCCGTCCTGTTTTCCTCATTGTGTATTAAATTATTTAATAATTACTTACTGTAGCAGTCAGCAGTTTATCAGGAAAATAGAAGCTACTCTGTGTATTATGAGTATTAAGAGTTTTAAGATAGGAAAGTACACAACAATTGGGGAAGCAAAGATCAAGCAAGCCATTGTTAATGTCCTCAAGAGCTCACCTGGGAAATTACAAAACCTATGAGTCTGTAAGGTGCTCCCACCAACTATTTCAGCCTGTATCACAAAATAGACAATTCTCAAAAAGTCCCATCTGGAAGCTGTTTGAACTTTACACTTCTCTGTGCATCTGTTCATATCTGCCTCCAGAGAATAATGGTCTCTGTCTTCCCCCTTCCTCACATAAGAGCCTCTCACTGGATGATCTCTCTTGGAACCATGTAGAGAAAATTCTGGGAAATGTAGCTACCAGCTTCTCTTCTACAAAGCAGGAAAACATCAGAAAGGAATATCAGTGATGTTCAAGTTCACAACACTCGGTTCAGGACACTTGTCCTATGAAAACAGTTAATTACAGTTACCTTAATGACATTGATGATACCGAACTGAATGGATATTTGTTTGTTCACTGAGCACCCATGCTCATTTTCCTGTAAAATCACAAAAACTAAATGGTGATGCACATTCATTATGGTCCATACAATGAGTATTGCGGCTGAAGCTGAGTTGTTTGTGTACTTTTCTATGACTGTTAAATGGATAGGTGAGTCACATCCTTGTGTCCTGCACATAACCCATTAAAACCAACAGGCCTCTACAGACCTGGGGAAAAACAGGGCAGTCTTGCACTCCTAGAATTCATTCCTGGCAAAGGCGCTATAAGTCAAGATGATGTAAGCTGAATCAGATTTTCCAGTAGAAACTAAGCCACATGCATTGCCAACAGCCAAATGACCAACTTTTTACAGAAAATGATCACAAATGCAACAACGAACTAAATGCAAATTATGTATCTGCACACACGTCAGTACGAAACTTTATGAAATGTGTAGACACCAAGCAGGGCAACATGGAAGCTGATCACTGTACTATAATAATCAGTTAAACCTTTAATATCTTCTTAATGATTTTTTAATATTTACCGCAATGACTGGAAAGTGAAATTGCATTTTTCTAGGGAATCTTTGGGTACATTCTCATAAGAGTCTTTAAATAGAACTTTGGGGAAATTTAAGAGTTTTCAATGGTTTCTCAGAAATAAATCCAGGGATGTATACTCCTGCTGCCAAGTTGTTAGTGCACAAATAATTGTCCACTTAGTATTTGAATTCTGGGTTTTGTTTTCTGAACTGCCACCCCATAAACACTAGCTAATCCCTCACACCCAATCTTATGCCAGGCATGCTTTCTTTAAAAACTTTGCTTTTAAGACACACAACCTAACCTTTGCATTGAAATTTCCACCATTTTCTCTCCTATTATATTGTTTCACAGTGTCAAGAACTCTCCGTTCCTGGCCTGGAATTATAGCTGGACTCATTAGTATACATCATTAGGCTGGTCCTGAGTCCAGAATTCATCCTTTTGCAGCTACAGTTGAATAGAAGCCTCTAGGGGAGAAACGTACTTTCCATTAAAAAAAAAGGCGGTGGGGTGGGCAGGACAGGGAGCTCTAAAAGAGTGAGTAGTTAGAATATGGTTAAGTTAAAGAGCTGCTTCTTTTCTCCCTAAGCATGCTGGAACATAGAGATCCAAATTCGTGGTTGTCTTCCAAAGCGGCGGCCGTGGTTGAAGTTTTCTGATTCGTTAATTGTCTATAGAAGTGGTGTAATCAAGCTATCAGTCTCATTCACTCTGTGCTCACAGAACAATTTTCATGTGTCTGTAGCCTTTCTTTTCTTCCTCTTTCTGTCTCCTCCCCTCCACTTTATCTGCTGGAGTCCCGTCTTTCTTCTTCCTCTGCTGCGGCCAAACGGGAGGGGTCCATGCATGCTGGCGTGCGTGGCAGGGACAGGGATGGTGGAGGCAGACCAAGGCAGCCGGGACAGGGAAGGGAGGCAGAGGTGGAGCCCAGCTAGAAGGCAGATCCCAAACCCAAGCCACAGAACAACAGCCCTGCACTGACAAACATGACCTTTGTGTTCCCCAAAGTCACTGACGAGGCGAGTTTTACAGAGTCTCCGGTACCTTCCATGTTCTCATCTGTGAAATGAGTGGGCTGCAGTTAGTTAGCCCTTCTTCCCACTCTGACATGCTTCGGCTATGGGATGTGTATTGTCTGCCTGCTGAAAGGAACAGTGGCATAATTTACTAAGCCAGTAAAATGTAAATATGTGCCACAGGCCAGTGTGAATATAGGTAGCGAGAGCAAAGACCCATTTGAGTTCTAATACCATTTGCAGAAGGTGAAGTTACCGGGTCTGGTTGGACACCTCCTGGGAAGAAGCTGTGGTGCAGGAGCTGGGATTTCCAGAGACAGCTGAATAATGAGAGAAAGAAAGACAACCTAAAAGCTTCTAATTCAAGTGCTCACGTCCTTTAAAGCTCCAGAAAATGTTGGTCCTCATTATATGAGCTTGTCCACTCTGCCTTCAACATCTTCCTCGCACCACCTCTTCCCCTCCCAAGTTGTCACGTCACGTCGACTTCCTGGAATTCTCTCCAACATGGAAACTTTCCGAACTGACTGGCACGACAGAGTGATTTTTCCTGCTGAAAGCGCTGTCCCATATTCAAAACCCAAAGCCCTTACCCCATCCTGAGAACATCAGAGCCCCTGACCTGAGGCCAGGATGTAATGGGTATCAATACTGGATCCAAAGCTCTTAAAGGCTGTCCAGGATTTGTTTCCCCATTGTGAGTTTGTGCTGTTTAATTTAGACCATAAACTCTTAGAAGGAAGGTGCCACATCTGTTTACTTCATCTGATTTGGCTCTGAATTTGTGCACAAAACAGGTTCTCTTTGGATTAACTGTTGATGGAAAAAGATGTCCTCAGGCTTAATAAAGGTTGATCACAGCTCATATCATCCTTCAGAATTGTGGCTGTTGAGATGATCCTTGCGGACCTTCCTGCTGTCGCACTCTATAAATGTAAGAGTGACCGAGGTCCCACGGACAGGGTTTGGAGCCCTGGTGCCCAGTGCTGGGGTCCAGGCTGTCTTGGGTGGTCCCATGTTGGAGCTATTCTCTTCCTCTTCTTTGTTTTCCTCCTTCCAAGAGAGGAAGTATCTGGCGGTGCTTGTGTGGGTCTTTCTCCCTAGATTTGGCTGCACTCTGGAGTTTCTTCAAAAAGGGAGGAGCCAAATCACCTTTCTTGTCTGAGAGGCTGAGATTCCTTGAGATGCCGGTGGGTAGAAGAGAGGCCAATGAGAGTCCCTACTTTGCAACAGGAAAACGTGAGATCAGAGAAGCATGAAAGAACTCATTCTGGGATTATAGCAAATAGATGGGAGAGATGAAAATAGGCCCCATAACCCAATCTGCTGAGGACAGACAGCGGATCGCTAGATAGAACCAGCAACAAGAGACCTGAGTCATCTAGGCCAACCTTTTCATTTTATAGGATCTTGAAATCCAGAGAGGAGTAGTGACTTGCCCTCTTATGCTAGTGAAAGTCTCCATGTTTGGATCCAATCTGATCTTTTGTGCTTCTACTAGAGATACAGTCATTCTAATTCCAAAACGACAGCATTTCTTCTAGGGTCCCAAAGAGCCAAGGAATGTGGGCAGGGCCAATATTACCTACCCCACACCCATCTGCATCAACCCCATATCCAAAGTCCCAACAAGTTAGGTCAGCAAAAAAATAAGTAAATTTCAGCTAACTAAATAATCACAAGGTACGTATTTTAAATTCCCAGGCCAGAAAGGTCACAGAATAATCCAGAAGGAAGAAACTAAGCAGAAACAAATGCTATACAACTGGAATAATTGACTAACTATAAGGAAGAAAAAATAAATTCCAGATTTCGTGTCCATATAACCCAAAGAGTATCTCATTGACGTAAACAAAGTATATATTTTTTTCTAATCATGCTTTTATGTCTGTTTCCTTTCTGGTGATCATTTCCAACCAGCTGATCCCATGGTTCATGAAAGCCCAGGTTTTAGACAGATTCCCTAGTCTCCACTTCCAGAATCGGTGCCCCGAAGACCCTCTTCTGTAGACTTCTGATGACTTCTGGAGTCATCACTGTAAGGAAAACATGTGGCACACCCCAGTGTTCTGGGAGGTGGGCTAGGGTTGTGCTCATTTGGGCAAACAGTCTGAGAAACATTCACAGAAACTCAAGATGTTTGTGCCATTAGGGCCGGGCTATGAAAACCAGATGCACTCTCCATGCTCCTGTCATTAAACATATAACCCCTAATACTGATGGAAGCCCCCTACAGCTGGTTGACAGGAGCTATTATGAAATTCCCCCCAGTGACCTCAAGATTCCTGCCTTGAAGAACACAGCACCCGACTTGGCTCTTCACCCGACTTTCCTAATGGCATCTGTACAGAAGCTTTTTCTCTGTCCTGCCTCTAAAGAGGGCATGTTGCCCATTGGAAATTTACTCCAGGGTGCTAGGCGGGGAGACGTGCAGGGTCAGCTCACATTGTGTGGAAGCACTTTAGAACCTCGATTTTACAATGTTTGGTGTCTTTGGGACAGAGGAGTGCTCTGTAAATCAAGCCCTTCTCCGTTTGTCAGCCTGTGTCAGTGTTTGCTGAGGCCTGAAGTCAAAGGCAAGTTGGAACAGTGTGGAGACTTTGGCAAAGGGTTTGTTCCCCCATCTCTAGCTCCCCATTCGAATGAAACAATTCTAGGGTGAGGTTGGCCCTAGGAATTATTTCTCTGACTCATATTCCCTTTGTGCTTTTCACACACTCATTATGCAACAACTCTGAGTACCTCATAGCCCTGGGCAGAGAGAGGCCCAGGGTTCAGGCAAAGCCCTACTGGGGTCTACTCCCAAGGCTGAGAAGACAAATAGGGAGACATCTCTCCACACAGATTTCTTTCATCACCCCAAGCTATTTGGGGACACCATGGCCACACACTTTGTGAAGAAGCCACAAATTGGTTCTAGCTTTCAAAGGTGGGAATAGGCCTACTGAAGATTTATTTTTGACACTTAACGCCTATTTAATGGAAATATTAAAATAATTTTATATTTCTTCCCATTGTTAAAACCATGAAGGAATATCCCTTTTGTAGTCAAAGTAATAATTTGTTATCATGCAAAAAAGTATTTTTGTTATCACATTTATCAGCAGAAACCAAAGCTGAGAGAGAATTAGGCCAGCCAAGGAGGGATGCAGGTCGTCTCGGCATCTGCCCTTGTTGTTGGAAAGAGGAGCAAGGGGACCCTTCATCCTCAGAGACTTGGGCTAACAGGAGATACACAGATCCTGGCCCAGAAAAGCAGCTGGACTCTGGGGGCATCTTGTCCCATGTTTCCTTTTTGATCATCTGATTCAGCACACATTTCCTCTCTTGGAACAGAGGGTATAAAGATGATGCCGACGAAATACCCATCTTCAGGCCACTCACAGTTCAGTGGGGGAGATGAACCCAGAACAGCTTCCCTATGATGGGTAAGTCCTGAGGCAGGTTTATTCAGGGAGTGCCGGTTTTCCTTTCCCAAGGACAATGGGCTAAACACCTCATGCACACAGGCACATGCACACCCGTGTGGGCACCACACACGCTCACTCGGAACGGAAGCTATGCGTTGTTAAATGTCCCCGTTCGTGACTGGAATAGCAGGAATAATGCAGGTGGAGCGAGAGAAGTTCTGGCAGCACTGAGAAGGAGAGTTTGCACAAAAGCCACCTGTGTTCTGCCACTTTCCTGGAGGTGTTCCCACTCCTGAAATTTCACAAGCGCTGGCTCAGTCTGGAACAGTACAAATCCTGTAAAATGCACAGCACACTGCCTCCATGTGGCAGTTGTCCTGGTCTCTCACACTCCCTGGGGAAGAGAGACAACAGGTCATCAGCTCTTCGGAGCTCAGGATTCCCAAACTCTCTGCCCCGCTCTTTGACTGATCTTCTGTGACCTTAAGCCTCTGTCTTATTATGCCATAAGAGTTCTTTGAATAAAATGGAGAAATGGGGTTTTATTGAGTCTAGGAAGATGACGATGCCAGGTGGCATTCATTCACTAACTTGATCATTCATTGTGTCGGCATTTCACAATTCTATGTGGGTGAGTATTCTGTGTTAATATGTTGGTGCAAAAGTCACGGGTGTGCAGAAAATAGAGATGAATAAAATGTGCCTGCCCTTCAAGGAGTTTGCCCTCAGTGTGAGAGACCTAAAGTTAATCAATTAGCTATAGTTCAAGGACTTAGTAAATTTAATAAAGAACTTTAATAAAAAATCGATCAGTAGAATTTCTAGCAACAAGCTTGCCTACACTGACGGACATTCTCCCTGATTTCATCTACTCATAGAAATGCTAGCTAAACAAATGAAAAAGAGAAAGAACTCAAACCCAGAGAGAGTGGAAAGTGAGAGCTAATGTCATAATGGCCCAAGAGGTTCTTCAGGCCTGCATACAGGCCCCAGGGACTATGGACAGGTTTTTCATGTTTATACTGCTATCAGTTAAATGGCCTTGAGCATGCATGAATTTGGAAACTATAATTGAATCCCCCTCCATAAAGCCCAGTGATCTGAAGGGCTTCCCAGCCCCTGGAAAGGCAACTAGGAAAATTTCATCCATCAACCTTGGCAAAGAACCTTGACATCCACTTGAGGCCTTCTGGAGTTAAAACAAACAAATAAACAAATAAAAGTCATCGATGAGAAGGCAAAACTGTGCTGTGTCAGGGTGTGAGATCTAGATGTATGCTATATATACAAATAGAAACCCCAAACCAAGGTATCAGCATAACATAAAAAATACATTTGGGGCATCTGGATGACTCAGTCGGTTAGGCGTCCAACTCTTGACTTCAACTCAGGTCATGATCTCAGGGTCGTGAGATCGAGCCTCACCTTGGGCTCTGCGCTGGGCGTGGATCCTGCTTGGTATTCTCTCTTTCCCTCTTCCTCTGCCCTCTGCCCCCCTCCCATGAGCGTGCTCTTGCTTTTTTGTCTCTAAAACAAACAAACACCCATATATTCTACACCATTGAAATCCCTTGGCTCCAGTAGAAGAAACTGAAAAGTCACATTGTAGAAGCGCTAAACCCAGATTAGACAGGATTCCCCCAGGGAAAAAAAAAGTTGTGCTAAAGATAAGCTCATAACCGAAATTTATAAACCACATGACGAAACAAACAACCATGGGGTGAAGGAGTGTATATGGGTGTTAAGCACATGCAACAAACAGACTTAGCACCTCAAGAACCGGAATAATTACAAACTTGAAAAAGATGATAATATAGGATGTTTAAACTGATCAGACAGATCAATGAAGAAATGGAAGCTGTAATCACAGCAGAAGACAGTCTGGAAACATAAAAGTAAATTCAATAAAGAAGTACGTAATACTTTTACGAGTGAAAAATACGGCCCCTGAAAATTAAAAACTCAACGGACAGGTTAAATAGTCAGTTTGTTTGGTACAACCATGTAGGAAAAGAGTGCGCCATTATCTCGAAAGTTGAGCATTCCCATATTCTATATCTCAGTAATTCCATTTCTTGGAACATAACCAAGAGAAACCCAAGAGACATGAACAGTGGTATTTACCACAGTGTTGTTCATAATAGCAAAAACCTGGAAACAACCCAAATGCTTGTTGACTAAAGAGTGGATAAATAAACTGTGGTATAATCACACAATGGGACATTATGGTGCAGTCAAAACAAATGAGGTGCAGGTACACGCAGCACCATGCATGAATCTTAACAGCATAATTGTGAAAAAGTACATCCCAGAAGACTATTGTAGCACAGAATCATTTTTATAAAGTTACACTTTACAAAGAAGTTTGAATACTGTGCTTTCTAGGAATCCAAGTATTCTTAAAATATGATTTTAAAAAATTGTAAGTAGAGGAATAATAAGCACAAGGTTCAGGGTCGTGATTTCCTTGGGTGTGAGGAAAGCACTGGGACAGAAGTAGGCAGAAGCACATGGGCAGATTTAAGTTATTGCTAACATTCTAGTGCCTTTGTTTTTTTATATATTATTAATGAATAGGTCCATATCTAAACAAGCAAAAGAAGGCCATGTATTAACAAATGAAGAAAGTATGTAATGAACCAAGGATTAACATCAATCTAATTCTGTGTACCTGAGATTTTTTAAATCCGTAGTCAGTTAGACGCAGCTAAAGACGCCTGGAGAACGGAAGGGTAATTGAAATGACACGTACAGAGGTAAGAGATGAAATAGGCATCAGGAGTGAAATACAACAGGGCGCCTGGGTGGCTCAGTCGGTTGAGCATCTGCCTTCAGCTCAGGTCATGATCCCAGAGTCCTGGGATCAAACCCCGTGTCGGGCTCCTTGCTCAGTGGGGACCCTCTGCCCCTCCCCGCCCAGCTCATGCTCTCTCTCTCTCTTTCTCTCAAATAAATAAATAAAATCTTTAAAAAAAAAAAAAAAAAAGAGTGAAATACAAGGAGGGAAATACAAAAAGGCAGTTGGGATTTGGAGAATAGGATGAACAGGTGAAATACACATCTATTAGGCATTCCAGAAAGCGTAACATAGAGATACAAAAGCATGATGTAGAGAATAAAGGGAGAGAGGAAATGTTCAAGGAGATTATAGCTGAGAATTTCCCAGAAGTAAAACATAAGACTCTAGATTGAAGAAATATACCAAGTTCCAAACAGGGTAAGTAAAAGGCGATACTAACTTAAAAGTTTAGTAGTGATTTTAAAGGGCATCAAAGATGAAGAGAAAATCTTCGGAGGAAAGATAACACACCCCTCCCCGCAAAGACAGCTCGAACAATAAAGAAACATTATCAGTTGTAAGAGCCCAAAGAAAGAAATGATTAATTGCCCCTGTGACTGAGGGAGAGCGTAACAGAGCGTGTGTATTCGCAGTTGAGCTCAGACGGACTTGGGAAGTGGAAGGAGGAAGGAGGAAGAAGAATTTCATGCCTAGTTAATGGCAGGAACAGTGCATACAGAGTACCTGGTTTGTTCAGACCCTCCAAAGGAGAGCTTTCCCTGGAGGCTAAGAGCAGTTCTGGATATTATGGTAAAAAAGGCCCACGCCATTCATTAGTCTGCTTTGCTTTTTGCCTTTTATCCAGTACCCCAGTGTGGCCTGTGGCATACTCGGGAAAAAGGTGCTCAACGCCACCCGTAAATATTCCTACTGTACCAGCCTTTCAAAGCACTACAGCCTTTTTTTTCTTTTTAAGATTTTATTTATTTATTTGAGAGCAAGAGAGAGTGCACAGGCAGTCGGGGAGAGGCAGGGGGAGAAGGACAAGCAGACTCCCCGCTGAGCAGGGAGCCTGATGTGGGGCTCAATCCCAGGACCCTGGGATCATGACCTGAGCCTAAAGCAGAAGCTTAACTGACTGAGCCACCCAGGCGCCCCTTCAAAGCACTAAAACTTGACTGCAGTAAATCATTTGGGATCCATGTGACCGAGATTCAGAATATCTGAAGGGGGTCTTTTATTTGAGGCTTTATAAGTACAGCATAAAGGGTTAGATGAAAATGACTGGCTCCATACAACTAGAGAATTATATATAATATACTATCCTTTAAAAATTAAGGTTATCTCTCTAATAAACCCGAAGCAACATACAGGGTGGGTTTATGATTAATTCCAATCCCTCCTCATTAAGGAACTGGTGAAATTCAGCCTGGTGTTTCTCAGCTTTGTCAAGATCCTCTCCTTTCTTCCTCCTGGCCCTGCCTTGCATGCTAATCCTATTCTTAGTCCACATTAGTCTGCCCCAGACTCGGCATTTCCATAGATTAGATTAGAATTCTTTCAACAACTGGAAGAAAACGATCATTTTCCTGTCTGCAATTTCTTAAGTCCTCAATTTAAACACAAGTACAACAGTTATATTTTTATAGTTCCAGTTTGTGATCCTATTTTGGACTTCACACTTAGGCACAGTGCTGGAACAAAGGAAACTTAACTTGTGGTGTGTTCTTTGTGTTACCCCACGAATGGCTTCTTTCTCCCCTGATGTTCTAAGTGGCGGTCGAAGAGGTTCTATGGGGGTGTCCTTGACTTCTGTCAGGATAAAAGTGACTTTCAAGTTGAGTACCACCCAAGTTGAGTATCCAGTGTCGCAGTCACTGACCATTCCAACTAATACATGCGCTGCATTGGCACCAGGAAAACTCCAGATGGGGCAGGGGATTACTTACGTAGTGTGACACAAGGACCCATCCTCAACATATCTCTTCCATCCAATATCCTTTACCCTGCTTCTTCTGACCTAAAATTCCTGCTACTTGAGCCAATGGGGGACAGGACCACCTTGGAACTTTACAAGCATACCTCAGAGAGATTGCTGGTTCCGTTCCAGACTACGGCAATAAATAGAATATTGCCCTAAAGCGAGTCACACAATCTCTTTCGTTTCCCAGTGCGTATAAAAGTTATGTTTACATTGTACTGCAGTCTATTAAGAGTGCAATAGCATTATGTCTAAAAACCGAGGTAAATACCTTAATTAAAAAATGCTTTATTGCGAAAAAATGCTAACCATCATCTGAGCTCATAGTGAGCCGTGATCGTTTTGCTGGTGGAGGGTCTTCCTCCATGCTGGTGGCTGCTGACTATGTAGGGTGGTGGTTGCTGGAGGCTGGCGGGGGAGGGGGGGGGCGCTGTGGCAAATTCTTAAAATAAGACAACAGTGAAGTCTGACACGTCGACTGACTTTTCCTTTCATGAACAGTTTCTCTATAGCATGCGGTTTGGGGCACAGAGGCCTAGCTCTCAGCCTGTCTTGGCTTTTGAAATGCTTTCCTCGCTGAACCGAACCATTTCTAGCTCTCATTTTAAAGTGAGAGACAGAGAACTCTTCCTTCCACTTGAATGCTTAGAGGCTGTTGTAGGGTTACTAACTGGCCAAATTTCAATATGGTTGTGTCTCCGGAAATAGGGAGGCCCAGGGAGAGGGAGAGAGACGGGGGAACAGACCCTGGGTGGAGCGGTCAGAACGTAACATTTATCGATTAAGTTCACAGTCTTACACGGGCGTGGTTCATGGCACCCAAAACAATTACAGTAGTAACAGCAAAGATCCATGCTCACTGTAACAAATACGCTAATGATGAAAAAGTTCGGAATATTGTAAGAATTATCAAAATGTGACGCAGAGACATGAAATGAGCAAAGGCTGTTGGAAACATGGCACCGATAGACTGTCTTGATGCAAGATGGCCACAAACCTACAAATAAATAAATAAATAAATAAATAAATAAATAAAGTATCTGTGAGGCGCAATACAGTGAAGCACAATAAAATGAGGTATGCTTGTATATTAAAGCCTCTTATATGCCACTTAAACTTGCCTTTTTCCCCAAGGCTAATAGAAGCTGGAATTTTAGCAACTCTGACCCCTTTTAAAGATTTATTTATTTAGTTGAGAGAGAGAGAGAGCACAAGTGGGAGGGGCAGAGGGACAAGGAGAGACAATCTCAAGCAGACTCTGCTGAGCATGGAGCGGGACTCGGGGCTCGATCTCACGACCCTGAGATGACGACCTGAGCCAAAACCAAGAGTCGGACGTTTAACCAACTGAGCCACCCAGGTGGCCCATCATTCAGCAGTTTCTAAATGATTAACAGTGTGTCTTAACACCCAGGCGCCCCTAAGCGCCTTTAAAAGTGATGAGTCTGCCACAGGAAAAAAAACAAAGTTCTGTAACTCTGTATGGTGACAGGTGTTAACTAGATTTATTGTGGTGATCATTGTGCAACATATACAAATATCAAACCATTATGCTGTATACCTGAGACTAATATAATGTTGTATGTCAATTATACGTCAATTAAAAAAAGAGAGAGAAAGAAATCTGGACCACTGGCCATGCTGAACACATCATAAAATTTAAGACTTAAAAAGAATGTAAGAAAGGATTTGTTTCTGGCTCAACCTTTTTGGTTTATAGGCAAAGGAACTCTGGTCTGGACAGGAAAATGATGATGATTCACATATTTCTGAATTTCATTTGCTAATATTTTGGTAAGGATTTCTGAGTTTACGTTCCTGAGGAATACGGCTCTAGTTGTCTTGTACTGTCTTTGTCTAGTTTTGGTATCAGGGTGATTCTGAATTTCTGAGAATAAAATGAGGTGGGAAGTGTTCCCTCTCATTCAATTCTGTAAAATTTGTGTTGAATTCATAATATTTTTCCTTTGGCTGCTTGTTAGAATTCATATATGAAATTGTGTGGGCCTGGGGTCTTCGTTACGGGAAGATTTTTAATGACACATTCAACTTATTTAATAGTTACAGGGTAATTCAGATTTTCTATTTATTTTTGTGTCCATTTTGATAATTTGTCTTTCAAGGAACTTGTCTATTTCATTAGGTTATTAAATTTATTCCAATAAAAGTATTTATAATATGTCTCATTATCCTTTTATCATTTCTAGTACTTTTGTGATGTTCTTTCTTTCATTCCCAATATTGGTCATTGGTGTCTTTTCTTCACCAGTCTAGCCAGAAGTTTTTCAATTTTATTAATTATTTCAAAGAAATCACTTATTTCATTGATTTTTTTCTTTTGTATGTCATTAACTTCCACTTTTCTTTTTATAAGTTTATTATTTTTTTTTTAGTAATCTCCACACCAAACATGGGGCTTGAACTCATGACCCCAAGATCAGGAGTCACATGCTCTCTGACTGAGCCAGCCAGGTGCCCCATTTAAATTCCACTTTTTATTATTTTTTTATTTTTTATTTTTTTATTTTTATTATTTATTATTATATTATTATATAAATAATGTATTATTTTATTTATTTTTATTTTTTATTTTATATTTTATTTTTTATTTTTATTATTTCCTTTCTTCTATTCACTTTGAGTTTAATTTGCTCTTTTCTTGCTTTTAAAATGGAAGCGGGGGCGCCTGGGTGGCTCAGTCATTAAGCGTCTGCCTTCGGCTCAGGTCATGATCCCAAGGTCCTGGGATCAAGCCCCGCATCCGGCTCCTCGCTCTGCGGGAAGCCTGCTTCTCCCTCTCCCACTCCCCCTGCTCGTGTTCCCTCTCTCGCTGTATCTATCTCTGTCAAATGAATAAATAAAATCTTTAAAAAATAAAAAATAAAATAAAAAATAAAATGGAAGCGTAGGTCATCTTACACCTTCTTTTCTAATATAAGCATTTAAAGCTAAATTTCTTTGTAAGTTCTGCTTTAGTGACATCCCCACAGTCTTCTATGTAATGTTTTCATTTTCATTTAGTTAAAAATTAAAAAAAAATTTTTTTTTCTGATTTCTTCTGTGATTTCTTCTTTGACCCATAGGTTCTTTAGAAATATGTTGTATTAATTTTCAGATATCTGGGGGATTTTCAAGTATCTCTTTGTTATTGAATTGTAATTTCAATTTTGTGATCAGATAACATAATTCTAGCCTTCATAAATATATTAGGAATTGTTTTATAGCCCAGTATATAATTGATCTTGATGAATAGTCCATGTGTACTAAAGAAGAATGTGTATTCTGCCACCTTTGGATGTATTGTTTGAAAAATGTCAATCCGGTCAGGTTTGTGGCTAATGCTCTTAAGGGCTCCTCCATTCTTAGTGATTTTCTGTTTACTTGTTCTGTCAGTCACTGAGAGACGAGTTCAAAATCTAACAACCGTTTTGGATTTACTATTTCTCTCTTCAGTTCTATGAGGTTTTGCCTAACATATCTTGAAAGTCTGTCATTAGGCACATAGAAATTTAGAATTATGCTTTTTTTAATTAATTTGCACCATTATAATTATGAAACATCCCTTTTTATCTCTTGTAATATTCCTTGTCCTGAAATCAACTTTGTTATTAATATGCCAGCCCAGCACTCCTATGAGTAATGTTTGCATGGGATATATTTCTCCATACTTTTAGTTTTAACTTTTTAATTTTTTAAAAGATATATTTATTTATTCTAGAGAGAGAGAGAGAGTGTGTGTGTGTGTGTGTGTGTGAGCAGGAGGAGGGGCAGTGGGAGAGAGGGAGAGAGAGAGAGAGAGAGAGAGAATCCCAAGAAGACTCCCTGTTGAGCGCAGAGCCTGATCCGGGGCTTGACCTCATGACCCCCAGATCACAACCCGAGCTCAAACCAAGAGTTGGTCACTCAACCAACTGAGCCATCCAAAGGCCTCCTTTTTAAAAATAACATTATATTGGGGGCCTGAGTGGCAAAGTCGGTTAAACATCCAACTCTTGATTTCAGCTCAGGTCATGATCTCGGTGTCATGGGATCAGGCCCACGTCGGGCTCCACATTCAGTGCAGAGCCTGCTTGTCCCTCTCCCTCTGCTCTTCCCCCTGCTCGCAAGCACGTGCACTCTCTCTCTCTCAAATAAATAAATAAATAAATAAATAAATAAATAAATAAAATCTTTAAAAAATAAAAATAAATAAAAACATTATATTGAGCTATGATCGGCATATAAAAATGTACATATTTCATGTATACAACTTTTGATGAGTTTGGAAATAAGTTTACACTCGTGAAACCATCACCACAGTCTGTGCCATAAACGTATCTATCACCTCCAGCTTTTCTCCTGCCCTCCTTATTATTATTATTATTATTATTCTGTGGTAAGAACACTTAACCTAAGATCTACCTCTAACTGAATTTTAAGTATAGAGTAGGAACCGTAGGCTCTGTGCTGTACAGCAGGTCTCTAGGTGCTGTTCATTTTATGTAAGTGAAACTTTATATCCTTTGACTAATACCTGCCTGTGTCCTCCTGCCCCCTCTCCGCCCCCACAGGCTCTGGCGACCACCATTGTACTCTCTGCTTCTACAAGTTTGATTATTTTAGACTCCTGTCTGTGACATAATGTCATGCAGTATTTGTCCTTCTGTGTCTGGCTTGTTACACTTAGCATAATGTCCTCCAGTTTCATCCATGTTGTCACAAATGACAGGGCTTCCTTTTTTTTTAAGGCTGAATACTATTGTATGTGTACTGTGTATTGCATGTGTATACTACATTTTCTTCATCCATTCTTCCTTCAATGGACATTAGTTTGCTTTCATGTCTTGGCTACTGTGAATAATGTTGCAGGGAACATAGGGGTGCAGGTATCTCTTTGGAATCTTGATTTCAGTAACCTTTTTTTCTTTATATTTGAGGGCATTTTCTTTGTATTTGAGTACATTTCTTGTAGGTAGGTTATAACTTGGGTCCTGCTATTCTAACAAGTCTGACAACTTGTCTTTTATTTGAACATTTCTGACCTTTGGTCAGTGCAGGACACTGGGAGGGGAGGGTGTTAAGTGCCTCTGTCTCCTAGCATTTGCCCATCTTCCCTGGTCAATGTTCCTAACACTCGATTTTTATCCTGAGAGTTTCTCAACACATAGGACATCCAGTTGCATTAATCCAACCTGCACTAATGACAATATTTGCCTTTCCCTGGGTGCACTGAACCCTAGAAGGACTATGAATTACTCCAACTGAGCACATTCTTGTATCTCTGTGATGCACGGGAACAGATACCAGCCTGTTTCTCAAGGCAAAGAGAGGCTCTGCTTCCAGCAGCTATGTCCCCTCTGGCAAGTCTTCGACATTCTGGATCTCACTGTCCTCAACTGTAAAATGAGGAGGTTGCACCAAAGGACCTCTAAAGCCTCTCCTAGCTCTCATCTTCTATGGGGCTATAAATTCTTCTTAAGGATCATTATAGGCCAACCGCAGGGAACATGAACTAGAAAGTTCTGAGAATTAACTAAGAAAAGGGCTACAGGGCCACTAGTGGGACTATGAGTTGGGCCTCATCTGCCCCATTGCCTCTAGGCTTCCTTTTTCTAGACTTTGCTCCATGGCATCTGTGACAGCAGGGTTCTTGTAGTTTGAGGTTAACAACAGTACATCCCTGGGGGTTAGATGGGCTGGGCTCAGTATCTTCTTCCTCCTTCTTTTTTTTTTCTTAAGATTTTATTTATTTATTTTGAAAGAGAGAGAGCATGAGTTGGGGGACGGGAGGGGCTTGAAGGGACAGAGTAAGAGAAGCAGGCTCTCCCCTGAGCAGGGAGCCCGATCGATCCCAGGACACTGGGATCATGACCTGAGCCTAAGGCAGACGCTCAACCAACTGAGCCACCCAGGTGCCCCCTCCTTCCTCCTTTTCTTCTCACTTCATCCCACCCTTGTCCCACTAGAACCGTGTATGCAGTTGTTGAAAAAAGCCATAGGAAAACCAGTCCAGGTTCCTTAGGCCCTGAGTTACAACCCTTTGAAGAAGCCAATTATCCAAGAATCTTTAGAGCTGCACTTTCTAATATGGTAGCCACTGGTCACATGTGTCTACTGAGGCCTTGAACTACAGTTAGTCCTAACTGAGATGTGCTATAAACATGAAATACACACCAGATATATTAGACTTAGTATGTAAACTATGTCATCAATAATTTTTATATTAATAGCATGTTGAAATGATAATACTTTTTATATACTGGGTTAAAATGTGACATTAAAATTAATTTCTCCTGTTTCTTTTTACTTTTTAAATAAGGCTACTAGAACATTTTAAATTATGAAGATGGCTCACTTTATATTCCTGTTGGACAGTACTGCTCTCTAGAGTATCAAACTTAATACCTTTTGGTGATAATAATAAATCTATAAAGGGAAACATCCTGTAATTAACATTCATTATCCATTATGTAACTTCAGCTAACTCTATTGATTTTTTCATCCCTCTTCCCCATAGAATTAAAAATAATCAATCAAGACGAAGTGAATAAATCTTTTCATGTTTTTTTCTTTTCTCTTTCAAATCCCTGGAGATTTTGGGGGGGAAGAGAGTGATAGCAGGATGCCAGATATGGTAGGAAAGACTGAGCCTTTGGAGAAGTTTGGGCTTGTCTGTTATCGAGGACAGAGGGAATTTGGCCAGGGACCAGTTGTTCATCTAGAAAATGAATTGCAAATGCACCTGTTTGCATCTATAGCTTCCCCATCCGTACTGATGCTGAAGTTAAAAACACACACATACACCTTTAACTGACTATGTCAGGCAATTTTCCTCCTGGTTGCATTTTCTCTATTATTACCATCATTGGTATTGTGTCTCCTTCCCTTTCTGTCTATGGCAAACTTTGTGAACCAGACAGTGTTTCCCTCACACTGCAGCAGCTTCAGAAATAACCAGGCTTGCGGGGTGGGGGGGAAGGAATTTGTAAATGAGATTCGCATCCTGTAGTGTTATGGAAGCTGAATGTGAGGGAGATGAGAAGGTGTGGGGGAGGGCCCCAGGGTATGAGAGTAGGAAATACACTAATTCTCTGGTGAAGAAGTGTTTGGGGCTACAATGACTTCTGTGTCAGAAAGGCTAACTGAACATACATACATACATACATACATACATAAATACCATAGAAAAAACTCAAAGAAAGAAAGAAAGGAAAGAGCTCTCATAATGATAAGGGTTGGTTGTCTTTCATTTTGTCCAGAAACACTGTCTTGGGTGAACATAAACTCTTTGGGGAGATGTCTCCTTCCCAACAGCAGAGAATGGCCATGACACCATCTCCTCCTCTTCCTCTATGCCCCCATGGGATGTCCACTCCTTCATCACAAACATCCAGAACAGGGCCGGCATGGGCTCCCTGGGTCTGGGAGGAGAGAGCAAGCTCCTGGTTGCTACCGAACACCTTTGAGTGTTCTCTGGGGGCAGAGCTAGGAGAATTTCCACCAAGTCCATGCCTACAGGCAGAAATGACTCCTCTCTGATGAGAAGCCAGTCTTCGCTCAGCTTCTCACCATATTCACTAGGAACTACTGCAAGGGCCTCTGATCTCATCACTCTGCTTCCTGTGTAGCCTACTCCGAACCACCCATCACAGTACACTGAGTACATTACAGTGTACTCAGAGGATTCTTCTGAGGGATCTGGTCATATCATGCTTGAAACCCTTCAAACAACCCTAGATAAGTTTTAGGGGAAAGTGTGAAACTCATACCATGTCTGACAAGGCCTTCCACCTCCAGTTCTTTGCTATTTCCCTCTCATCATCTCTTCCCGGTACTTGCAGCCTCCTGTAAGACACCTTTCCCTCTTCCTCTGACCTTTTTCTGACATTATTCCCCCTATATGCTCAGTTCAACTTTATAGGCACCCAGTTAGCATTTATTATGTCTCAGGCACTGTTCTGAGGCCACCAAGATGAAGTAGACAAGGTCCCTGCCCTCAAGAAAATTATAACACTGGAAATGTTCTTTCCTATTCATCCAGCTGATGAACGGCCAGTCATCTTGAAGGCTCAGTCATGTCACACCAGCTTTAGAGGCTTTTCTGGCCTGGCCAAGGTGGAACTGCCCCTGTGCTTATTT
This sequence comes from Phoca vitulina, assembly GCF_004348235.1. NCBI lineage: Eukaryota > Metazoa > Chordata > Mammalia > Carnivora > Phocidae > Phoca > Phoca vitulina. The sequence goes on from NW_022589737.1 coordinate 5,124,342, forward strand.
TTGCACTATCTAGAACAGTGTGAACAAAGGGCCAGTCCACTATGAGATAAGGAGCTTATGCCAGAATTTAAATCAATGTACTACTTCTTTTATTGAGAAAGCTTTAATTTAAAAATGTCAGCTGAACTAAACAATGTACTTAACAATGCTTGCCAGTAATAAACACTTTGAAGACCAACAGTTGGTGGATGGACCCCAGAGGGAGACAATAAAAAAAGAAAAGGTAGAATTTTGAAAATATAGTTGCTGATAATTTAGAAATTAAATAATACAACAAAGAGTTGAAGCTGGTAGTCAACAGAGAAAATAAGGTGGAATCCTAAAAAGTAGTTCATGAGAAGACAGAAAATTAAAAAAGGAATGGGGGAAAAAAGATAAATAAAAAACAAATAGCAATATGATAGATTTAAACCCAGCCAAATAAATAAATATATTAGGTGTAAGTTGTCCAAACAATTCAGTTAAAAGATTGTCAGTTATGACAATTAGAGATTGTCATATTGAATTAAAAATACCCAACTATACACTGCCCACAAGAAACCTACTTTAAACATAAAGACATACATAAGTCAAAAGTAAATAAATAACAAAAGATATACCATACTTACACCAATCAAAGTAAAGCTGAAGTGAGTACATTAATATCAGACAAAATAGATTTCAGAGCAAAGAATGGTACCAGGATAATGAAGGTCATTTCACAGTGGTAAAGATTCATAAAGATTACATCAAATCCAAATGTTTGTTCCCCTAATAACAAGGCTTTAAACATGAAGAAAAAAGACTGATTGCATTTCAAGAGAAAACAAAAAAGTTTAATATTGTACTTGGAGATTTCAGCACCCCTCTCTCAATAATTGATGGAACAAGTAGGCAGAAAATGAGTAAGAATATAGATTTGAACAACACTCTCAACTAAGTTGACCTAAATGACATTTATAGAACACACCATCCAACAATTCCAAAACACACATTCTTGTCGACATTTACCATGGTGTATCATATTCTGGGCCATAAATACACTTAAAAGGACTCAAGTCACCATTTTCTGACCACAATGGAATTAAATTAAAAATCAGTAACAGAAAGTTCTCTGGAAAATCCCCAAATATTTGGAAACTAATGGAATTGTAAATAACCCATGGGGTAAAAATAGATCAAAAGGGAAATTAGAAAACATTTGAATGGGATGAGAGTGAAAAAAAACAGTATGTGCAAAGAATGGGGTGCAGCTAAAGCAGTACTTGGTGGGAAATATTTAATACTAAATGCCTACCTTAGAAAACATAAAGGTCTCTAATGCTCTCAGCTGCTAATTTAAGAACTAGAAAATGAAGAACATTTTAGCAAGTAGAATCCACCGGTATATAAAATGGATAATGATCATGTGGAGTTTAAACTAGGAATGCAGAGTTAGGTTAACATTTGAAAAATGAATCAATATAATTTACCATATTGATAGATTCTTAAAAGCCATATGATCATCTCAATATATGCAGAAGAGTTTTATAAAATTACACATCTATTCCTCAGTGAGGTGGCTAGGGTTAGATCATACAGGATCTTGTAAAGACTCTGGCTTTATCTTTCTCCCAGTGACATGATATGCCATTGGGGGGATTTCAGGAGAGGACTGATATTGTTTCCATTTAGATGTTAATGAGATCACACTCGCTGCTGTATTGAGAATAGACTTGGTGGGGGCTGGGGGGTGAGGGCTGAGCACACAAGTAGACGCTCCATTTGGAAGGCATTTACAATGATGCATGTGATTGATGGCAGTACTTGGTAGTGGAGGTGATGACAAGTGTTAGGATTCTGGATTCTATTTTGAAGGACTGAGTTGAATGTGAGGTCAAGGATGACTCCCATGTTTTTGTCCTGAGCAAATAAAAGGGTGGTGTTACCATTAACAATGATGGTGAAAACTACAGGGTGAGTGAGTTCATGGAAGGGAAGGTACTGGAGATCAGGAGGTTGATTTTGAACATATTAACTTTGAGATGTCTATGGGGTGCTCAGTGGAAATGTTAAGTAAATGGTAAGAAATACAAGTCCAGAGGGTAGGAGAGAAGTCCAAACTAAAGTCTAAAATTTCACAGTCATCAGCTTGTGAATGATATTAACATTACAATAGAGGATGAGATCACCAAGAGAATGTAGGTAGAAAAGAAGTCTAAGGACCTCTTGCTTGCATGGACACCCAATACTTAGAAGTCAGGGAGATGGGATGTTTAGCCTTTAGTGTATGCCAGGCACATGACAAGCACTTTGCACTTTATAGCTCACTTAATGCTCAACCTGTAAAGTAAGTACTATTATTATAATATTCCCATTTTATAGACTGTTGAAATGGAGAGACAGAAAGTTTAAGTAACTTGCTAGGGATAAGAAATATTGTAAGAATAGAAACAAACAATATTGAAGAAAGACGAAAGGACTCAGACAGGTGGAGATGAGCACCAAGAAAAACTGACTCATACTATATCCAGGCCAATGGGATGTGCTGGTAGGGCTGCTTATATTACATCTGTTTAAGAATAAAATTCATGGCAACTAGGACAAGATGTTAAAGCAAAAATAGAAAGGAAGTAACATAATGTAAATGGGTAATGAAGGATCCATTCTGGAAGATAACATTGATAAGGAAAATCTGTGTCCTAAGATGGCCGACAGAGCCAGCGAGAGAGTCCCAGCCCCTGCCCCAGGGCTCTTCTGGGTTCTTCTCCCGGCTCTGCTTACCGCGCGCACCAATCTGGGTCCTTCTCCCTACCCCGCCTCACGCACACGCCAAAAGTGCCAAGTATGCAGAAGTAGAAATGTATAAATTGCCCCCTTTGTTTGTGCTCGGGCTCAGACCTTTGGAGACAACTCTCCTCTGAGCCTGCCGGCGATACATAAACCTCCTGTCCTCCAAGATCTCTGGGTGCTGCTTGGTTCTTCCATCGGGCGATCCAGTCCAGGTTCCGTAAGATTTGGTTCCCACACTGGGAAACCTAACCGCGCTGGCCCATTGTTGCCACCGATTTGGGGCAACGGCGGGGCAGTGATGGAACGAGCAATCCTAACGGAGAAGGCGCACCCTGCCTAATTTTCGGCAGTCTCCCGCCCCCGTCGCCTCAGGCCGGCCCTGCTCCGCTGTTCCTGCTGGACTCGAGGAGACTTGGCAGGTGAAGATCTGGTTCCAACGTCGGATCACAGTAAGGCCTGGGGCCCCAGGACCCAGACAGGCCCACCCGCTTGGGTGGAAGGGAAGCCTGATCACCTCCCAGAGACCTCTTAGAGGTCTCACACGTAGGGATTCCCAGGGAGGGAATGTAATAACTTCTGGAGTGAATGTGCAGTCCGACCTTGCTTGCTCAAGCAGACCGATTCTGTGACTCCACAGGCGGGCACCCTTAAGGTCCCCAGAAGCCTACGGAGTCTGAGTGGGCCCGTCTGCGATTTTGTGGTGAACAGCATACAGTCTATGGCGGCATCGGAATAGTTTCCGATCGTAAGTCACAATGCTGAGACGGCTACGGCTAAGCTCCTTCAGGACATGGCCAGACGGGCATCTGATTGGTCTCCTCATCTCAGGAGGCACCCCCCACTTTGTCTGTCTCTGTGCCACCACACATGGGGACATCACCATGGGGTCAGGACAGAGTAAACCTACAGTTCTAGAGACCATGATCAAAAATTTCAAGAAGGGGTTTTTGGGAGACTGTGGAGTCAGGATGAACCCTGGCAAGTTGAGAACCTTATGTGAATTGGAATGGCCCACCTTTGATGTTGGGTGGCCTTCAGAAGGGACATTGGATGTCCCAACGATTCGTCGAGTATGGCGAGTCGTAACAGGAGAACCAGGACACCCTGGCCAGTTTCCATACATTGACTCCTGGCTAGAAATTGCTCAGACCCTTGCCCCCTGGGTGCAATTCGCTTGCAATAGGCAGGGACAGGCCAGAGTCTTAATCGCCTCATCCAAGCGACCTAAAGAAAATCAGCAAAAGCCCCAGTCTCCACAAATCCTAGCCAGAGATCCCAAGGATGAACCAACCCTGCCACTACTGTACATATCCTCAAGACTGCCTACACCTGGCCCTTCAGCTCCAGACACTCTGCCGCCATCGGTTTCACCAGCACCTGCAGGCCCAGAGGATCCACCAGCGCCCCAGGCCCAAAAGATCCACTTTCTCCAGGACCAGCAGCCAGGCTGCACCCCAGGCCAGGTGCAAGCACCCTCCAAATGCTGGTACAAGAGACGCGGGAACCCGAGAGACACGATGAAGATGGGATGGTCCAACCCGGCCGTTCCATGATGTGTTATCAGCCCTTCTCCACCACTGACCTCCTCACCTGGAAACATAACACCCCATCCTACTCTGAGAAACCACAGGCCATGGTAGACCTCATAGAATCCCTCTTCCAGACTCATTGGCCAACCTGGGAAGACTGCCAACAGTTACTCCATGCCCTATTTAACACAGAGGAAAGGAGGAGAATAATGAAAGGTGCACAGCAGTACCCGGAAGAGCACGCACCAGCGGGAGTCATTGACCCTGCTGCCTGGGCTAATACGGCTGCACCCGAAGAGCGCCCAGTATGGGACTTCACCACAACCAAGGGACAGGCCCACATCCGCTGGTACCAGGAGGCCGTCCTCTGGGGAATCCGGGCAAGAGCTAAGAAACCCATGAACATGACTAAGGTATCCTTGGTCACTCAACAACCAGGGGAGTCCCCCAGGGACTACTACAAAAGACTATGTGAAGCCTACAAAATACACTCCATCTGACCCCAAGGCACAAGAAAGCCAACAGATGGTAAACACCTCCTTCGTAGCTCAGGCCACCCCAGACATCAGAAAAAAACTTCAGAAATTAGAGGGTTTTGCCGGAATGAACATCACCCAACTAATAGAGATTGCCAATAAGGTCTACATGAACAGGGAGGTCGCAGCCAACAAAAAGATGAAAAAGAAAGTCAGCTTCCTTGCCGCCGCCCTGAAAGAAAAGGACAACACAAGTATGGGGACACCCCAATCACCGAAAGGGGGGAAGCCCAGAACCCCCTTGGCAAGGGATCAATGTGCCTACTGTAAAGAAAAAGAGCATTGGAAAAATGAATGTCCCAACCGGGGAAAGGCTCAGAAGCCCAGCCGCTACAAGGAAGAACCCCAAAAGGAGGACCTCATAGGCCTTTCGGGAATGGACTCAGACTGAGAGGGGCTGGGCTCTTTCCTCCTTGGCCCCCATGAGCCCACAGTCAGAATGAAAGTCGGGGGCCAACCAGTGACTTTTATGGTTGATACTGGGGCCAAGCACTCTGTTGTCACCTCCCCAGTGGCACCTTTCAGCAAAAAGACTGCAACCATCCTCAGGGCCACTGGGACGCGGGCGATACAACAGTCCTTTTGCCAGGCTCGCCAATGTGAACTCAGGGGCCACATGGTCCAACACAAATTCCTTTATCTGCCCGATTGCCCCTCCCTCTCCTGGGCCAAGACATACTCTCCAAGCTTAGGGCTCAGATAACATTTGAGCCCACTGGACACACTAGCCTCTGACTTAACCCAAGGCAAGAGGAGATGGGGTCTCTAATACTAGCAATTACCACGCCAAAGGAATAGGAATGGAGGCTATTCTGTGCCCAGGCCCTACCGAGCAGCCCGCCGGAGTTCAGACTCGCCTTCCCTTCAGTATGGGCTGAAGACAACCCACCTGGACTAGCCCGGAACCAGGCCCCTATCATTGTTGAACTGATCCCAGGAGCCCAACCTCAGAGGCAAAGGCAATACCCCCTTCCACAAGAAGCTAAGGTTGGCATCGAAGAACATCTGACCAAACTCAAGGAAGCAGGTATTCTAGTCAAGTGTCAGTCGGCCTGGAATACCCCAATCCTGCCAGTCAAGAAACCAGGAGGGGCATACCGACCAGTTCAAGATCTGCGGGCCATCAACAAGGTGACCATCTCTCTGTACCCAGTGGTTCCAAATCCATACACCCTCCTCAGCCAAATCCCAGAGTCAGCCAGATGGTTCACTTGCCTAGATTTGAAGGATGCCTTCTTCTGCCTCCACTTAGCTCCCCAGAGCCAGCCACTATTTGCCTTTGAATGGTCTGAACCTGATACAGGGCACCAGATGCAACTGACTTGGATGCGCCTCCCGCAGGGGTTTAAGAACTCACCAGCCCTCTTCGGGGAAGGGCTGGCTGCAGACCTCGCCAGCATCCCAAGAGAGGCCACATGATGCACCCTCCTCCAGTACGTGGATGACCTCCTCCTCGCCAGTGACACACAAGAAGACTGCACAAAAGGCACAAAGGCCCTCCTACAGCTCCTGTCAGACTCGGGATACCAAGCCTCATGGAAGAAAGCACAAATCTGCCAACAACAGGTCCAATACCTTGGTTTTCTCCTCACCCAAGGGAAAAGAGAACTAGGGCCAGAGAGGAAAAGGGTCATCATCTCCCTGCCACATCCCCAGACAAAAAGGGACCTATGAGAATTCCTGGGGGCTGCAGGATTCTGCCACATCTGGATCCCTGGGTTCTCAACAATAGCAAGACCCCTTTATGATCTCTTAGGAGGACCAGATTGAGAATCCCCTGCCTGGACAGAGGAAGCAGAAGCCACTTTCACAGAGATAAAGACCACCCTGGGGCAGGCTCCAGCCTTGGGACTGCCAGATGTAGAAAAACCCTTCAATCTCTTTGTGCATGAAAAGGAAAAAATAGCACTCAGAGTACTCACCCAGACTGTTGGGCCCTGGCAACAGCCAGTTGCTTACCTGTCAAAGAAGCTGGACCCGTGGCAGCGGGATGGCCACCATGCCTCAGGGCGCTGGCAGCCACAGTCCCACTCATCAAGGAGGTAGACAAACTCCCCCTGGAGCAAGAACTTAACGTCAAGGTCGTCCCTCATGCAGTTGTGTCCCTCATGAACGCACAGGGACACCGCTTCCTTTCCAACTGTTGGCTAGCACCAAGGGCTCCTCTGCGAAAACCTGCGGGTCACCCTCGAAACAGTAAGGACATTAAATCCAGCAACCTTTCTCCCCACGGAAGAGGGGGAACCAGACCATGACTGCTCCAAGGTGACGGATGAAGTCTACATGAGCCGTCCAGATCTGCGGGATCAAGCCATAAAGAATCCAGAGCTCACGCTGTCCAGCAATGGCAGCAGTTACCTACCAGAGGGTGCCCAGAAAGCGGGTTATGCTGTAACCACAACCCCTGAAGTCCTAGAAGCTAAGGCATTACCAGCTGGATGGTCAGGTCAACAGGCTGAATTATATGCCTTAGTCTGAGCCCTCACCCTCGGTGAAGGCAAGTGAGTCAACATCTATACTGACTCTCGGTACGCCTTTGCTACTGTACATATAAATGGAGCCATCTACAAGGAAAGGGGCCTCCTAACTGCAGCAGGAAAAGCTATCAAGAACAAGGAGGAGATACTGAGACTCCTCGAAGCCACCTGGCTTCCAAAGGAAGTAACAATCCTGCACTGTAAGGGACACCAGAAAGGAGAACAACCCCATAGTGCAGGGAAATCATCTGGCAGATGAGGCAGCCAAGACCGCAGCCAGTGAGGACATAGACAGAGCCCCTTCCCTCACCATGGCCCTAACACCCCTGGAAGAAGTCCCTCTAGCCAGTTACACTAAAAAGGAAAAGGAATGGGCCATGGCTGAGGGAGCCACCCTGACTGAGAAGGGATAGTGGATGATACCAGACAGGCGCATTTTTGTTCCAACGGCAACTGGAGGGCATCTAGTCAAGGAATACCAACTCACTCATCTGGGAAAAACTGCATTAGAGCCCTTCTCAAGAAGCTCTACTACATCAGTCAGCTGCCGGCACTATGCCGAGCAATGAGTGAACAATGCATAACATGTGCTAAAAATAATGCTTGGTCTGCACCACGGCCCCCGCCAGGTGTCCAGAGGATGGGAGGAACCCCCTTCGAAGATCTAGAGGTAGACTTCAAAGATGTGCAGCCGAGCAGGGGGTTCAGTATGGTAATAGTATGCACATACTCTGGGTGGGTCGAAGCCTTCCTGACTAGGACAGAGCAAAGCCCTCTTGCAGGAGATCATGCCCCAGTTCAGCCTGTCATTAACAATCCATAGTGACAACGGACCCATATTTGTGGCAGACATTGTACAGGTCTTGACCAAATCTCTCAACATCACCTGGAGACTCCACACCGCTTACCAGCCCCAAAGTTCAGGGAAAGTAGAGCGAATGAATCATACCCTCAAGGGAACCTTAGCAAAGTTTTGTCAGGAGACTAACCTCCCATGGCCAGATCTGCTACCCCTAGCTCTCCTGCGTGCTCGCTGCATGCCCAGGACATCAGGTTACTCCCCATTTGAATTAATATATGGACAGCCTCCCCCGTGCTTGGGAAGCCTTCCAGGAAACTTGCATCAGGTTGGAGATAAAGGGATAAAGGAGCAGCTTCAGGCCCTGGGGGCCACCCTAAATAAATTACAAAAGTACACCATTGAGAGGGCCCCAATCTCCTTAGGGTCTCAGGTACACTCCTTCCAGACAGGGGACTCAGTTTGGGTCAAAGATTGGAAGAAAGACCCCCTCAAACCACAGTGGACAGGGCCCCACTCTGTTGTTCTAACCGCTCCTACTGCCCTCAAGGTCTCAGGTGTCACCCCGTGGGTCCACCACTCCAGAGTGAAGAAAGCTCATCCTTCAGATGAGGAGCCGTGCCAGTGGAGAGTCCAGCCAGACTTCATGAACCCACTCCGGCTTCACCTTCGATGAGACCCCACAGACTGATAGACACCTGCTCACCATGGTCCCTGGCTCTCATCGGCGTGATTTCCCTCATCTTGGGAGTCGGACTCTACACTGTTGCCCTTCCTGAATGGCCTTTCCCCCAGAGGTTTACTATTGTCATTGCTTATTGGTTGTCCCTAGGGTTCTGCTGATGGGTTAGCCACGATGGCTCCCTCTACCCAAGGTCATAGATTCCACTTTCACTGGCCCTCTGCTGTCTACTCCTGAGCTCATTTCACCATGGTTTTCCTGGCCCCAGTCAGTCCTGGTCTTCTGCTACCTGGTGTGCTGTTCCTCCTCACTGCCTCTAGCTTGCCCAGCCAGGCAAGGGGGGCAAACTCTCATATCACCATTACTGGCAAATGGACTTTCCAGCTTATCCCCCTCAATCCCACACCAATGCCCCCACTGACTTCTTCCACCTGGGATGGGCACACACCAAAGGTTAACCTCCATTTTGATGGATGCCAGCTTCTTGATACCTCCTGGGAACCTCATAGACGGTGTTCCTACCATGGCCCTCACTCAGGTTACCAGCTGGTAGGTATCTACATCTGTGGTGGCCCTATGCCTCAACAGCCAAACACTTGCCCTCGGTTCTGCTCGCAAGCCTGGGGATGTGAGTCATGGGTGGCGACTTGGCCGGGAATGGAACGATGGTCCACCAGGTGGTGGCACCTCAAACAGCACAGTGACATCCAGATTTCCTTGTCACACAACACCACCCCATCCTCTTGCTCTAACAATCACTGTATACCACTCACCCTCTCAGTCTTAGAACCCAATGCCACATCATGGGCTACAGGAATTGTTCTGTTGGGCCAATATCACCCTATGGGAACCGACCTCATGGCCAAATTTATGATTAAGTCCATGTTCACTCCAAGCCTTACAGTCAACCCCCAGAGTCAGACAGAAAATAAGTCACCCTGGCGCATCCCTGGGTCCCCCATCCACATGCAGCAACCATCTATAGCGCAACTGTTAGGTATGATTAACGCCTCCCACCAAGCACTTAACCACTCAAATTCACCCTTAACATCTGACTACTGGATCTGTATAAAGCCCGGTCCCATCCAATGCTTAGGTGTCATCCTCAATCAATCTACCGTGTCACCTCCCACCTCGGCACCGGGGACCTCAGATTATCCCTTTCCGGCTCCGGTACCTCTGTATGGCAACTCTTCCTCTCCCATCACAGGCCAGTCGGGTCTGTGCGCCTAACACTTTTCTGGCTTGTGATCAAGGTGTATACATCTGCATCACCCCACACAATCATGCACACTTATCAGTCTCCTACCCGATCTTTCAGTCCTCCCCGGGAGCGATGCCCCACTTGTATGGAGACGTCCTAGCCACCCTCGATGCTCCCCCGTGGCCATCCTTCTTATCGTGAGCCTGCTGGCTGCAACAGGTGTTGCCCTCGGCGCCACTGGCGTCAGGATGCCTCAGGTTCAGTACCAGGTGTTAACTCAACAACTCACAGTGGATTTTTCCACCTTCACTCAGTCGGCCCTGGCCCTGCAGTGCCAACTTGATTCACTGGCCTCAGTGGTCCTCCAAAACAGGCGTGGTCTCAACTTACTCATGGCCGCGCAGGGGGGGCTCTGCATCTTCTTACAGGAGGAATGTTGTTTCTATGCTAATGAGTCTGGGGTGGTCCAAGAAACTCTGACCCAATTACAGGAACGAGTACATCACCGGTGGGAATCACCCCAGCGGACAACTTGGTGGGATACCCTCTCACAATGGTTCCCTCGTCTGTCCCCTCCTATTGCTTCTCCTCATAGTAGCATTTGGTCCTTGTATTCTTAATGCCCTTACTAGGTTTATCACTACTCAAATTGCTAAAATCAGACTCCAGTTACTCCTTACTCACTATCGCCCCTTGGAAGATGAAAATGATGCCCTCTAAACTAGGTGTTTAAAGGGGCATCAAAGGGGGGGATGATAAGGAAAATTGTGTCCTAAGATGGCCGACCAAGCCAGCGAGAGAGTCCCAGTCCTTGCCCCGGGGCTCTTCCGGGTTCTTCTCCCTGCTCTGCTTCCCGCGCGCACCAACCCAGGTCCTTCTCCTGGCCCCGCTTTGCGCACGCGCCAAAAGTGCCAAGTATGTAGAAGTAGAAGTGTATAAATTGCCCCCTTTGTTTGTGCTCGGGTCTCAGACCTTTAGAGATCACTCTCCTCTGAGCCCGCTGGCGATAAACAAACCTCCTGTCTTCCAAGATCTCCGGGTGCCGCTTGGTTCTTCCGTCGGGCAATCCAGTCCAGGTTCCGTAACAACATAACCCTAAGAAACAGGGAAAAAGTCCAAAACAAATGTTTTGTACCTAGGAAAAAAAGAAAAGAAAAACATAAATTCTCTGAAACAAAAATAAGTAATCAGATGAGAAAATGAAATGAGATGAAAAATGGTCATAACAGAGCTATGAAAAAACTGAGAAGCAAAATAACAATTACAGAGTTAATAAACAACTTTGAAACAGCAAGGAACAAAATGAACATATCTAAATACTAAATCCATCACATTCCACAAGAACCTGTGATAAGTCACAGAAAATGCATAGGAAAAAAACAAAATTGAAGTGGTTAGGAGGAAGATAAAGATATAGAGGATAATGATCCAATATATGGTTATTCGTGCCCTCAGAGGAAATACTACAACACATTAAATAGAAAAATTATTTACTAATATTTAAAAAAGAAAGAAAGAACTGTGTCAGGAAATTGCAAGAGGTACATTGGGTTCTGGGGAAAAGTGATACAAAATGCTCAACTCTGAGACCTGTCTTAATGAATCTGCTACACTTCAAAGTAAGAGGAACAGGTCTTGTGTACCGAAGAACAAAAAGTAATTTACTGATACTGGTGGGAAGTGGGGTGGGAGAGGACAATGAGCAATAAGCATCTGGAAGCATTTAATGCAAGAAGATGGTAGAACAATGTCCATAAAGCTCTGAGGAAAAGAACACAGGACACAAGAACTTTCCACCAGACAAGTTACTGTGAATCAGAGGCAGGAGACAATACGAAACATACAAAAACTCAGGAAACATAACATCCATGAGCCCTTCTTGTAAATAAATGAAAATGAAACACATTCAACCAAGAGATGAATCAAAACAGTTCAGAAATGGACAAGTACTAGCATCAGAATTCTTCTTAGGGAACTTCCCTTAGGAAAAAATACTTTGATAAGCTTCCAGGGGTAATATAGTATTTCCCACCTTCACAGACGTTTCCATATCTGTATATTATCTCTACTGTTATTTACTTAGTATGTTTCTTTAAAACCACTCACGTCTCAATTTAGATTCAGTTGTTTACAAAGGAAAGTTGCTATTATGGGCCTAAAAGAAAAATTGGCATAGCTTACAATAAGTAGAAGATAGCCAAGCATGAAAATAAATTCAGTGAAGCCCAAACAATGTAATTACTATCTAACCAGATCCTGTTGCCAACTTTCAAAGAGCTGAGCCTAAATCCTGTTTCTCTTTCATGAAAGGGGAGATTGGTGTTACAGGTTACATGCCTGTTCCCACCAAACTGAGACTTTCTTTTTGACTAATTAACCTTACTAATAAACAGAGTGTAACATTTCATCATGTGGTTCCATTTAATTTAATGCCATGTCTTTCTGTCACCTTCAAGCTCGGCTTTTGGGAAGCACAGGTGGAGGATGAGACCCTGTAAACACAGCAAATGAAAAATCATCGTGCTTGGGACCATAAGAGAAAGCTGGTTTTGCTCTTCTACAGGGAGAGCTGAGACACTACAAGGGAAAAGAAGCCGAATGCATGTCTTAGTCTCCTAGGACAAAGCACCACATAACAAACCTGGTGGCTTAAAACAACACATATTTGTTGTTGCATTTCTGGAGGCCAGAAGTCTAAAATCAAGGGGTTGGCAAGGCTGTGCTTCTTCCAAAGGCTCTAGGGGAGAGTCCTTCCTCGCCTTTTCCGGCTTCTGGAGGCTCCAGGCATTCCTTGGCTTGTGACCGAGTAACTCCAATCCATCTCTGCCTGTCTTCGTGTGACCTTCTCCTCCTTCTCCCTAATGTGTCTCTCTCCTGGGTGTCTCATATAAGAACACTTGTCATTGGGTTAAGGCCCACCTGAAGTGCCAGATGATCTTATCTCAAGATTCTTAGCTTACTGTGAATTGTGTAAGACTGATGAATCACAGACCTGTACCTCTGAAACAAATAATACATTATATGTTTTAAAAAAAAAGAAGAAGATAGTAGGAAGGGAAAAATGAAGGGGGGGAAATCGGAGGGGGAGACAAACCATGAGAGACTATGGACTCTAAGAAACAAAATGAGGGTTCTAGAGGGGAGTGGGGTGGGGGGTGGGTTAGCCTGGTGATAGGTATTAAAGAGGACACGTATTGAATGGAGCACTGGGTGTTATACGCAAACAATGAATCATGGAACACTACATCAAAAACTAATGATGTAATGTATGGTGATTAACATAACATAGTAAAATAAAATTTAAAAAAAGATTCTTAGCCTAATTACATCTGCAAAGACCCTTTTTCCAAGTGAGGTCCAATTTATAGGTTCCGTAGGATTGGAACATACATATGTCTTCCTGGGAGTCAACCTTGAATACACTACAGTGGACAAGCAGATAAAACAATCAGTGAGATGTTTTGGGGCACCTGGCTGGCTCAGTCAGTGGAGTGTGCAACTCTTGATCACGGGGTTGTGCGTTTGAGCCCCACATTGGGTGTGGAGATAACATAAAAAACAAAATCTTAAAAAAAAAATTAAGAATCAGTGAGGTGCTTTTAAGACGGGAAATTATTTGGTTGGATTTCCCTGATGGCTAATCAGCAAAATGCTTTTTGAGCATGGGGATGTCAAATGCTCCATTTGAAATTATTTAAATTGCTAGGATATAAAATCCTCCTTTTCCTTTCCCTAAATTTTCTGTCCAGCTATCACAAACACACACCCACACACACAACTTTTTAAACTTTCCTGTTTGTGTGTAGGTATATGTATTTGTCTCAAGTGCACATGTTTAAGTAGATCATACTCTTCCTTTTATGAAATGCTATCATTATTCGTTCATGCAAGACCCCATTTTGTCTTATTCTGTTCCTTTTTTTACTCATTATATTTTTAAGAAATATCCACATGATTACATGTATCTCACGTTTATTTTTTCCAATACTAGACAGTATTCCATCATATACATATAATGTATTTTATTGCTACTAGTTTCCCCTTGAAGGGCCCCTAAGACATTTCCATCTCTTTGCTACCACAATCAATGCTGCAATAAATTTATTCTAGAGGTCTCCTTCTGCACTTATGTGTGAGCTTTTCTACTGTGGAATTGCTTGGTCATAGGTATATGCACACTTGACTTAAGTTCAAGAAGGCTAGCACTCCAACATGGCTGCGCCAATTTACACTTCTACCAGCAGTGCGTTAGGGTTTTCATTTCTCCACATCCTCACCAATACTTATTATTGTGTGGCTTCATAATTTTTGCCAATCAAACGAGGGTAAATGATCACCTTATTCTTGTTTTAGGTTTGCATTTCTCTGATTATTAGTAAGATTAAGCATCTTTTTATATACAGACAGTCCCTGACTTATGACGCTTCAGCTTACGATTTTTCAACTTTACGATGGTGGAAAAGCAATATTCATTCAGTAAAAACCATACTTTGAATTTTGAACTTTGATCTTTATCCAGGTTAGCAGTATATGGGAGCTGCCCAGCATCTCTCAAGATGCTGGACAGCTCCCAGTTAGCCACATGATCACAAGGGTCAACAACTAATACACTTACAGCCATTCTGTTTGTCACTTTCAGTACAATATTCAATAAATTACATGACGTATTCAACACTTTATTATAAAATAGGTTTTGTATTAGATGATTTTGCCCAGCTGTAGGCAAATGTAAGTGTTCTGGCCATGTTTAAGGTAGGCTGGGCTAAACTATGATGTTCAGTAGGTTAGGTGTATTAAATGCATCTTTGACTTATGGTATTTTCAAGTTACAATGGGTTTATTGAAATGTAACCCCATTGTAAGTCGAGGAAGGTCTATACCTATTGGTGAGTCATATTTCCTTTTCTGTGTTACCTATGCATATGTTTTTCCTAGTTTTCTTTTGAGTGTTCATATTTTTCTGGCTGATGTGCCAGATTTTAATCCTTTGTTACTTTTAGTCATAGAAAATAACTTCTAGTTTATCAGCTTCCTGTTAATGTCTCATGGCATCCTTTGTTGAACAGAAATATTTCATCTTAATATATTCAAATAACTTTATTTCCCTCTTTATATATTGTGTTTTGGGAGTCCTTCCTCCACCCCAATGTCAAGAATATATTCTAAATTTTCTCTCATTAGCTTTGTAGTTAGGCCTTTTATATTTAGATGTTTATTCCATATAGAATCCTTACTTTCTTACATTTGTAAAGTAGGAATTCCAATTAACTTTTGCCATATAAAGGGCAAATATTCCTTTTTTTTTTTTAAAGATTTTATTTATTTATTTGACAGAGAAAGACACAGTGAGAGAGGGAACACAAGCAGGGAGAGTGGGAGAGGGAGAAGCAGGCTTCCTGCTGAGCAGGGAGCCCGATGCGGGGCTCGATCCCAGAACCCTGGGATCATGACCTGAGCCGAAGGCAGACGCTTAACAACTGAGCCACCCAGGCGCCCCGCAAATATTCCTAATACTATTAACCAAAGAACCTATTCTAATGTTTTTAATTTTTCTCGAAAAGGATTATGACCTTTTAGAAAGTGGTTTCTACTCATAAATGAATAAAGAATAAAAAGAGAGAGATACCCCCAAGCTGGCCAAAAACATGAAGTAGCAATTAACAACAATAAATACAAATGGCCAAAGAATATGTTCATATAAACAAGTAACTTAAAATCAAAACAACAGTGAAACATCATTCTCACTTCTCAAATTGGCAAATATTAAAAAAATTAAAATAATGCTTGATGTTGCTGAGCAGATGGGAAAATGAGCATTCATAATCTACTGGTGGGAGTCTAAATTGGTAAAAAATGTTTTGGGGGGATATTTGAAAATATTAAATACCCTTGACTTGTGACTACATTCTTGATTTATTAATTTCTGTCATAAGGATATAACCTATGAAGGGGGTGCCCAGCTGGTTCAGTAGGAAGAACATGTGACTCTTGATCTTGGGGTTGTGAGTTCGAGCCCCACATGGAGTGTAGAGATTACTAAAAATAAATAAAAACTTAAAAAAAATAAAGAATGTAACCTATGGAGAAAATTGCAACAATGGCCACACAACTAGAGGATGCCTGATGAACAGAGAGGCTACTAAACTTTGTGATGCAAGGAAATCTCTGTCATATCACAGGCTGACCACAGAGATAATGGGACAGAAACTTCAGTGACCACATGCAATAAGAAATACAGACACTGCAAAAATAGCTTGGAAAAGTCACTATACAAATGGAGAACCAAGGCCTCAAAAGCAATCCTGGGAGGGGTAGAATCTGATTCTCAGAATCACCACATTGTAACACTCAAAATATCAAGTTCTCAGCAAAAAATACAAAGCATACAAAGAAATAGGAAAATGTGGCTCATTCACAGAAAAAGAAGCAGAAATTGATGGAAATGTATATACCTGAAGAAGCCCAGATATTAAAATTATTAGTCAAAGACATTAAATCAACTATTTTAACTATACTCAATGAGCTAAAAGAAACCAAAGGATTTCAGGAGAGCAATGTATGAACAAGTAGGGAATGTCAATAAGGAGATGGAAATTATAAAAAGGAATCAAATGAAATTCTGGAGTTGAAAAGTGTAGTAACTGAAATAAAAATTCACTATAGGGATTTAATGGCAGATTTTGGCAGGCATAATAAAGAACCAATGAACTTGAAGATAAGGCAGTTGAAACTATCCAGTCTGAGGAGCTAAAAGAATAAATAAAAGTGAACATAAGCTGTGGGACACCATCAAACATACCAACATCTGTATCCTCGGAGCCTAGAAGGAGAAGGGGGAAAGAAAAAATATTTGGAGAAATAATGGCTGAGAACTTTCCAAATTTGATGAAAGATAAAAAAAATCTACACATCCAAGAAGTGCAACAGGCTACAAGCAGATTGAACTCAAAGAGCTCCACACCAAGAAACACAACAGTCAAATTATCAAAGGACAAAGACAAAGAGAATCTTGAAATCAGCAGAGAAGCAACTCATCACATACAAGTGATCCTCAATAAGATTAATAGCTGATTTCTCATCAGAAACCATGGAGGTCAGTAGGCTTTGAGATTTTATATATATATTTTAAGATTGTATTTATTCATTTGAGAGAGAGAGAGCACGAGCACAGGTATGGGCAAAGGGAGAGGGAGAGGGAGAAGCAGACTCCCCACTGAGCCAGAAGCCTGATGCAGAGCTCGATCCCAGGACCCCAGGATCATGATTTGAGCTGAAGGCAGACACTTAATGGACTGAGCCACCCAGGTGCCCCTATATATATTTATTTATATAACATATTATATATGATATATTTATATTTTATTTATTCACTTATTCATTTATTTGTATATAAAAGGGCTGAAAGGAAAAATACCATCAACCAGAAATTTCATACCTGACAAAATCATCCTTCAAGAATGAAGGAAAAATTAAGAAATCCACAGATAAACAAAAGTTAAGGAAGTTAGTTACTAGAAGATCTGTTAAAGGACTCTTGGCAGTAATTCAAAGCCATATGAAGAAATAAAGAACACTTGTAAGGTAACTACATAAGTAAATATAAAAGTCAGTATTATTTTACTTTTTGCTTGTAACTTCTCTCTTTTTCTATATGATTTAAAAGGCAAATGCATTAAAAAAATATAAATCTATGTTAATGAGCAAACAATGTATAAAGATATAATAAGTAACAACAATATAAAGGGGGAGGGACAAAGATGTATAAGAGCTGGTGTTTGTATATTATTGAAACTAAGTTGGTATTACTCAAACCGGGTTGTTAAAGTTTAAAATGTTAATTGTAATCCCCAAGCCAACCACAAAGAAAATAACAAAAAAATACAGAAAAGGGGGAAAAAATGAATCAAAATAGCGTACTAGAAAAATTTCAAAATCAACTAAATACCAAAAAAGGCAGTAATGGAGGAATTGAGGGGGGAAGCATATAAAACATACAGAAAACAACTAAATGGCAGAGGGCAAGTCCTTTTCTTATCAGTGATTACTTTAAATGTAAATGTATTAAACTCCCCAACCAAAATGCATAGATAGGCTGTCTATAGACTGAATGTTTGTGTGCCCCTAAAATTTGTATGTTGAAATCTAACCTGGGATTGAGCCCCATGTCCAGTTCCCTGCTCAGCGAGGAGTCTGCTTCTCCCTCTCCCTCTGCCCCTCCCCCCAGCTCATGCTCTCTCTCACAGTCTCCCTCTCAAATGAATAAATAAAATCTTTAAAAAAATAAAAGAAATAGATAAATTTCTAGAAGCACTACCAGAACTGAATCATGAAGAAATAGAAAGTCTAAATAAGCCTAAAACTAGTAAAGAGATTGAATCAGTAATTAAAAACCTCCAAATTAAAAAAAAAAAGAGAGCAAATGGTTTCACTGGTGAATTCTATCATACATTTAAAAAAGAATAAATACCAATCCTTCTCAAATTCACCCCCAAAAAATGAAGGTGAGGGACACTTGCTGACTCATTCTATGAGGTCAGCATTACCAAGCTAGATAGAGACATCACAAGAAAAGAAAACTGCAGCCCAATATTCCCTATTAATAAAGATTCAAAAGTTCTTCACAAAACACTATCAAACCAAATTCAGCAGCATCTTAAAAATATCATTCACCAGGAACAATATAGATAAATTGAACTTCATCAAAATTAAAAAAAAACTTGGGTGTCAACAGATTCCATCAAGAGCATGAAAAAACAACCCACAGAAAGGGAAGAAATATTTGCAAATGACATATCTGGTAAAGGTTTAATATCCAAAATATATAAAGAACTCCTCCAACTCAATTCAGAAATGGGCAAAAGATTTGAACAAATCTTTCTCCGAAGAAGATACACAGATGCCCAATAGGCACATGAAAACATGCTCAACATCTCAGGGAAATCCAAATCAAAACCTCAATGAGATACCACCTCACACCAGTCAGAATGGCTAAAATTAACAAGTCACGAAATGACAGATGTTAGCGGGGATGCGGAGAAAGGGGAACCCTCCTACACTGTTGGTGGGAATGCAAGCTGGTGCAGCCACTCTGGAAAACAGTATGGAGGTTCCTCAAAAAGTTGAAAATAGAGCTACCATACGATCCAGCAATTGCACTACTGGATATTTACCCCAAAGATACAAATGTAGGGATCCAAAGGGGTATGTGCACCCTGATGTTTATAGCAGCAATGTCCACAATAGCCAAACTGTGGAAAGAGCCAAGATGTCCATCAACAGATGAATGGATAAAGAAGATATGGTATATATATACAATGGAATATTATGCAGCCATCAAAAGGAATGAGATCTTGCCATTTGCAACAATATGGATGGAACTGGAGGGTGTTATGCTGAGCAAAATAAGTCAAACAGAGAAAGACATGTATCATATGACCACACTGATATGAGGAATTCTTAATCTCAGGAAACAAACTGAGGGTTGCTGGAGTGGGGGGTGGGGTGGGAGGGATGGGGTGACTGGGTGATAGACACTGGGGAGGGTATGTGCTCTGGTAAGTGCTGTGAATTGTGCAAGACTGTTGAATCTCAGATCTGTACCTCTGAAATAAATAATGCAATATATGTTAAGAAAAAAAAGAAGAAGAAGAAGATAGCAGGAGGGGAAGAATGAAGGGGGAGAATCGGAGGGGGAGACGAACCATGAGAGACAATGGACTCTGGAAAACAAACTGAGGGTTCTAGAGGGGAGGGGAGTGGGAGGATGGGTTAGCCTGGTGATGGGTATTAAAGAGGGCACATTCTGGGCGCCTGGGTGGCTCAGATGGTTGGGCGTCTGCCTTCGGCTCAGGTCATGGTCCCAGGGTCCTGGGATCGAGTCCCGCATCGGGCTCCCCGCTAGGCGGGGAGCCTGCTTCTCCCTCTGCCTCTGCCCCTCTCTCTCTCTCTCTCTCTCTCTGACTCTCATGAATAAATAAATAAAACATTTAAAAAAAAAAAAGAGGGCACATTCTGCATGGAGCACTGGGTATTATGCACAAACAATGAATCATGGAACACTAAAAAAAAAAAAAGAAAACATGCTCAACATCGTTAGTCACTAGGCTGCAATCAAAAACGCAATGAGACACCACTTTGCATCTACTAGAGTGGCCATAATTTTTTTTTTTTTTTTGACAGAAACTAAAAGAGTTCGCAAGAATGTGGAGAAATTGGAACCCTCATGCTTTGCTGATGGGAATGTTAAATGGTGCAGTCACTGTGGACAAAATTTGGCAGTTCCTAAAAAAGTTACACACAGAATTACAATATAACCTGGCGGTTCCACTCCTATGTATGTGCTTAAAAAAGCAATTGAAAAAAGGGACTTGGGGCGCCTGGGTGGCTCAGTTGTTAAACATCTGCCTTCAGCTCAGGTCATGATCCCAGGGTCCTGGGATTGAGCCCCACATCGGGCTCCCTGCTCAGCGGGGAGTCTGCTTCTCCCTCTCCCTCTGCAGCTTCCCCTGCTTGTGCTCTCTCTCTCTGTCTGTCAAATAAATAAATAAAATATTTTTAAAAAATCTTTAAAAGAAAAAGAGGGACTCAAACAGATACTTGTATGACAATGTCCACAACAACATTATTCACAATAGCTGAAAGGTAGAAAAGATCCAAATGTCCATCAACTGATGAACCGATAAACAAAATGCGATATATATGCACAGGATGGACTATTACTTGGGATAAAAAATGAAATTCTGGTACATGCTTCAATTTGAATGAAGACATTATGCTGAGTGAAATAAGCCAGAGACAACAGAACAAGTGAAGTGTTGTATATTCCACCTATATAAAATGTGTAGAATAGGGAAATTCATAGAAACAGACAGTGGATTTGAGGTGATGGGGGCCATGAGGACCTATTGCTTAATGGGCACAGAGTTTCTGTCTGGGGTGAGGAAGAGTTTTAGAAATACTTCAGAAGAGTGGTGAATGTTGCACAATATGCAAATACAATTAATACCACTGAATTGTACCCTTAAAATTGTTAAAAGGGCAAATTTTATATTATATATATTTTACTTCAATAAGAAGTAAAAAAAAAAAAAAAAAAATGAAGTGATGGTCCTTCACATCAATATAAGGAAGAAATACCAATCCAACTACTTGGATGATTCTTAAAAAGATAAGGTTAACTGAAAGAAGACAGACACTAAGACATTTAGAGAAAAGGAAACATATGATCCTATATGATTCAGGAAAAACACTCCTGGCAGAGGCAGAGGGTGAAGAAGGATTGTGCACAAAGGAGCCTGAGGGAAATTTTGGGGGTGATGGAAATATTCTATATTTTATCTGTGGTGGTGGTTGCATGACGATTTACATTTGTCAAAACTCATTGAACTATATGCCTAAAAAGATCAATTTTACTCCATGTAAATGATACCTCAATAAACCTGATTTAAAAATAAATAAATAAAATGCCCCCTTGCAGAAATGTTGGCCTGTGCTTTTAGAAAGCTATGGACCCACTAGTCCAGACTCCGCAGTTAATCTGTTCCTGCAGTTTCTCTTCTCCTACATGCCTTGCAGCCATGCCCACCGAGAGCCAGGAGTTTCAAAACCGTTGGCTGGATGACACTTTTTTTCCTTCCAGCTCTGGAAACCTGGCTAATGGGGTCCCCGGAAGCGGGCAGTGGAGGAGAAGCAGAAGTGACAGTTTGTTGGAGGTGGGAGGGACACGGAACCAAAGGCAGAGATGGCCTGCCCCACACGGCCAGGCCAGCGCTGGGCAGGGAGACTTGGTGGGGGGAGCAAGGAGCTCTGAACGCCTTTGCTCTTCCTTTCATACTCCCTCTGCCAAGAAAAGGGAAATTCCTCCCTTCTGACAATCCTGCGTCAAAAGAGTCTTTGGCAGTTGTTCCGGGAAGGAGGGTCTCTCCTGGCCGAGGTGTTTGTCTCTGGTAACCCTCAGAATGACACGCAGGCTGCCCCAGCCTTCTCACTGAAGCTGCACCCCAATTCGGCCACCCTGCCCAGGAAAGCACACAGCCTGCGACAGCCTGCTCCCCTCCCAGAGGGACCTGTTCGGGCCTGTCACGGGTTTCCTCTCCCTATCGTAACCCTGCCAGCCCGGTAGGGGTTGTTGGGGGCAGACCAGGGGTGTGCCTCACCCTGGGAAACTGCTCTGCCTGGTCCCAGCCAGGAAAAGTGATTGCCTTGGAGAGAGCTGTACTCAGCTCCCATGGGCGAGGCAAGGAACTCAGCCATCTCTCCCAGTGCCCCTGGCTCTCACTTCCAGATGCACCTGGGGACCTGGGTTTGCCTGTGGGGCAAACGGGAAAAGGAGAGTGAAGAAAACGAAACGTTAGCCAGGGAGCCAGGGCACTTTTTGTGGCGGACAGAAAAACTGGGGAAGGGTTGGCTTGATGTGGTCTGCATCTAACACCACAGGACCTTGGAACACCCCAATCCAACGGTCTCATCTCACCCCTAACACAAGTACACCCCAAAGAGGTTACCTGATTTGTCCAAGTGTCATGGCAGGCGCCTGGCTGCCTCAGGACTGGGATGAGTTCTCCTGGCCCCACTTGTCTTGCCTCAAAACCCACCAGCGGCTCCCCTTTTCTCCCAGAGTAAAAGCTGAAGTCCTTAGGGTGGCCTCCAAGGCCCCACATGATCTGCCTTCCCTCCTCCAACCCCGAACCTCTCTGGCCTCCTCTCCTTCCTCCCTCCACCCCACTGCGCTAGCTGCTCGCTGAGCACCCGGACCTGCTCCATATCCTGCCCCAATCTCCTCCAAGACTTGGCTAACTCTCACCTTTTCAGTAAGTCCTCTCTGGGATCTCATTTAACAATTCAACCAGGCCCCTTGCCCCTCTGCCATGCCAACTCCTCCTACCCAGCCCGACTTTTCTTCTTTCTCAGCACTTGCCACCTAACACACCTGCCAATGTCCTTATTTATGAGGTTTCCTGCTATTGTCTGCCTCTGCCACCAGCATGTCACCTCCACGGGGGGGGAGGGGCACACCATCTGTTTTGTTCACTTCTGTGACCTCAACACCTATGGGAGGCCTAATACAACCAGTATTTGCTGAATGAATGATTAAATGAGCTTTTTTCTTTAATATCCAGAAGTTGGTAGCATTTCTTTTTTCTTTTCTTTTATTTTATTTTATTTTAATTTTTATTTTATTTTATTTTATTTTATTTTATTTTATTATGTTATGTTAGTCACCATACATTACATCATTAGTTTGTTTGGTTTTTTTAAAGATTTTATTTATTTATTTGACAGAGAGAGACACAGCAAGAGAGGGAACACAAGCAGGGGGAGAGGGAGAGGGAGAAGCAGGCTTCCCGCAGAGCAGGGAGCCCGATGCGGGGCTCGACCCCAGGACCCTGAGATCATGACCTGAGCCGAAGGCAGGGACGCTTAACGACTGAGCCACCCAGGTGCCCCACATCATTAGTTTTTGACATAGTGTTCCATGATTCATTAAATGAGCTTTTTAAAGTGTGCATGCACTATACATTTAAAGTGTGCATGCACTATACATTACTTATCTTTCTAAATTTTCCCCCAAAGGTTTGATATCAAACTTACCAAATGATACACCTGCTTTTTAAATTTACCCACCTGATCCTTCCACCCTCCACAGTAGAAGCTGAGGGTAGCATCCACTCCCAGGTCCCTGCTTAGGAGCCTGTTGGAAACACCCTACAGCCCAAGGGAAAACAAGTCCCTGCCAAAAACTGGCACCACCCCAGAGAGGTTCCAAGTGAGGAGAAGATAGCCCTTGAAGGAGACAACACCTTACACTGAAAACTGTAAAACATCGATGAAAGAAATTGAAGAAGTAACAAAGAAATCGAAGAAGTAACAAATAAATGGAAAGATATTTGTATTCATGGATTGAAAGAATTAGTATTGTTAAAATATCCATACTATCCAAAGCAATCTACAGATTCTTTGCCATCACTGTCAAAATTACAATGGCATTTTTCACAGAAATACAACAAACAATCCCAAAATTTATATGGAACCACAAAAGACCCCAAATAGCCAAAGCAGTCTTGAGAAAGAAGAACAAAGCTGGAGGCATCATACTCCCTGATTGCTAACTATGTTACAAAGCTACAGTCACCAAAATTGTATGGTATTGACATTAAAAATAGATACAAAGACTAATGGAACAGAAGAGAGAGCCCAGAAATTGACTCACGCAAAAATGGTCAATTAATTTATGACAATAAAGCCAAGAATATACAATGGGGAAGGGACAGTCTCTTCAATACATGTTGGGAAAACTAAACAGCCACATGAGAAAGAATAAAACTAGACCACTATCTTAGGCCATACACAAAAATTGACTCAGAATGGATGAAAGACTTGCATGTAAGACCCGAAACCATAAAACTCTTAGAAAAAAAACAGAAGCAATGAGCTATTTGACTTTGGTCTTTTGGGGATCTGACTCCAAAAGCAAAAATAAGCAAGTAGGACTACATCAAACTAAAAAGCTTCTGCACAGCAAAGAACATCACCAACAAAGAAAAACACAACCTACTGAATGGGAAAAAATATTTACAAATCCTGTATCTGATCTGGGGTTCATATCCAAAATATACAAAGAACTCATACAACTCAAGAGCAAAAAAAAACAAAAACAAAAAAACACACAATCTCTTTAAAAAATGGGCAGAGGATCTGAGTAGACATTTTCCCAAAGAAGACATCCAGATGGCCAACAGGCACATGAAAAGACGCTCAACATCACTCATCATCAAGGAAATACAAATCGAAACCACAATGAGATCTCACATCACAACTGTTAGAATGGCTACTATCAAAAAGAGAGGAGATGACAAATGCTGGCCAGGGTGTGGAGAACAGGAAGCCCTTGTGCACTGCTGGCGAGAATGTAAACTGAGACAGCCACTACGGAAAAGAGTAAGGCAGTTCCTCAAAAAATATGACCTAGCAAGTCCACTTCTGTGTATTTATCCAAAGAAAACAAAAATAATAATTAAAAAGCATGTCCATTATATATGCACCCCATGTGTTTATATTTTCAATAGCCAAGATATGGAATCAACCAAAGTGTCCATCAATGGATAAATGGATAAAGAAGATGTGATACACACACACACACACACACACACACACACACACACACACAGAGGAATATTATTTAGCTAGAAAAAAGAATGAAATCTTGCTGTTTGCAACAACATGGATGAAGCTGGAGGGCCTTATGCTAAGTGAAATAAGTCAGACAGAGGAAGACAAATGCTGTATGATCTTACTTATAAGGGGAATTTAAACAACAAAAACAACAAACCAAGTTCACAGATACAGAGAACAGACTGGTGGTGCCAGAAGGAGGGGGTGGGAGAAACAGGTAAAGGTGGTGAAAAGGTATGAATTTCCAGTTATGAAATGATTAAGTCCTGGGGATGTCATGTACAGCACGGTGTCTGTAGTTAATAATACTCTATTGCATATTTGTAAGTTGTGAAGACCATAGATCTTAAGTCCTCATCACAAGAAAAAAACTTTTTGCCATTATATATGGTGATGGATGTTCACTAGGCTTATCATGATTGTTTTGTGATATGTGCAAATATTGAATTATTATGTTATAGACCTGAAACTAATATAATGTTATATGTCAACTATATCTCAATAAGAAAAAGAAAGAAAGAAAGAAAGAAAGGAAAAAGAAAGAAAGAAAGAAAGAAAGAAAGAAAGAAAGAAAGAAAGAAAGAAAGAAAGAAAAGAAAGAAAGAAAGAAGAAAGAAAGAAAGAGAAAGAAAGAAAGGAAGGAAGGAAGGAAGGAAGGAAGAAAGAAAGAAAGAAAGAAAGAGAGAAGTTCCTGGTCCTCTCCATAGCCAGGGAAGAGAGCTGGGGCATCCCGGACTGATGGGGTACTGGCGCATTGCCCCCAAATCACTGAGCAATGCCCACACGCCGTGGCTCACAGACCCTGGCCCAGGAAATCATTTGAAATAGGCCTGCCCCTCATCAAATCCAAAGACCAATAAGTGTGAAAACACACACACTTAGTTCCAAGGGGCCTGAAATGCCCCAAGAATGGAGGCTCTGCCTGGCATGGAGAGAACACGGCCCTCATTGTGCCCAGGTTTCCTTCCCCTGGGTTTTCCCATCTTCAGGCCCTCAGTTCTCACTCCCCTTCCCCCGAGGGGGATTACTCGCCTCTTCCCTGATGCTGCTGGGCCATCCAGCTTTGCTGCCACAACGCCCAGTGATCAGACCAATTCATCCACAGCAAGCCACAAGTGGTGCACGGGATCACGGAGAGAACCCGGAAGTGAGACGTGGAAGATCTGGAATTGAGGGCTGAGGACCTTGGGCAAGTCTCTCCTCCATAAAGTGAAGAGTAGCGTGATAGTGCCTGTCCTCCAGAAACGTCGTGAGGATTCATGAGGCATGTGCGCAGAAGCACTTTAGATACCACAAAACAGCAAAGAAAGGGTAACTGTTATTGGTGATTTTTACAGGATGCCGCACAGTGAGGGCGCTGCCTGTCTTCACTCAATTTCCAACTACGGAATTTTAGGTGTGATTGGATCCTGGTGAGGAGAAGACCTTGGTTCTATTGAACCTCCTTGATGTTTCTCGAATCCTATGCTCACCCATTTTGCCAAGGGGTAAAGACGGGTTCAGAGGAAACTACTCTCGCCTGTTCTTTCCCATCTGAGACAGGCCCTGGGAGTAGGCAGCCAGGAGCCCCAGACAAGAGCCCTTCTTGACCTACAGGGGACTCAGATGTCTGGCTCCCTCTGCCACGGCCCAGGAGGTGGCTGTTGCTGCCAGAGGGGAAGGCGGGCTCGGTGCTTTATCGCAGGGCCGCTAGCGGGAAGCAGAGCCCCAAACAGTTTGTTATTCCAGGTGTGAATTCTCTATCTCACTTTGCATTTTCAGACCTGGCCGAAATGCTGGAGAGACTGGGAGCAAATGGCTCCTGCTGACCTTGGGGGAGATAATGGGACTAAATGTAGAAGTCCCAGGGTAGGTGGGGCCACCCCACAAAGAGTCATCTTCAAAATGCAAGGACTAGCCCAGCCAGAAGAGCTCCCTCCCAATGCCCTGTGTGGAGCCACCAGGCGCCATGTCCCCCCAAGGCGACCTTGACCTCTGGCTCTTCCAGGCACTGACAGAAGGGTCTACACTTTGCCAGATCATGTTGGGGCCTCCCTATCACAAGCTGTCAGAGCACAGTGTCTTCCTTCACCATATTCCTCCCAATTGTAATTACGTAGTTACTGGGGAGCTTCTCACCCAGTGTCCACCTCAGTGAAGAAAGCCTCCACCCCCGCCATAATGTCAAGACTGGAGCAGTCCTGAGAGAGAAGTAGGAATTCCAGGCAGTGGGGTGACGGTGTGGGTGTTCTGGGCAGAGCGGAGCTGTGTGTGAAGAGGTGTGGAGTCCCGGGGCACAGTGCAGAGCTTACTGTGGGGACCTCGTGGCACCTGCCAGACAGTGCAAGAGAGGATGAAGAACGGAGGTTCCTCACCACTTGGGAATATCGAGCAAGGGATAGTTTGGGGGGCCGTGGAAGGATTTTAGGCAGAGTACATGAGACCATCAGACTTTTTACCGAGATGATCTCTATGACAGCATGACAGAGAGGACTGGAGAGAAGCATCCAGAGGCAGGAGGCTGCAGGACACTCTTGCTATAGTCCAAGCTGGAGACAGGGGAGGCCTAGAGTAGGACATGGCCGTGGGGCTGGAGTGAGGAGGATGGAGTCAAGAGATAGAGCAAAGGACTTGGAGCTCAGTTTGGCAGTGGGTGGAAATGGGGTGAAGGGAAACAAGGGCTAAGCAATCCAGTTCTTCCTAGCACATCTTCACCCCAAGTCCTCACTCACTAGGCCTGGGAGGACAGAAAGACCCATCTCACTGATCAGATTTCACATATCTCAGCAATTTCCTCTGACAAAGAGGGATAGTTCAGAAACCCTACATCTGTTCGGAGACAGCCTCTGACTCACAGGTTTGTCCTTGGTCAAAGGAGGAACCCCCGTGGCTCCCTGACCCCCGTTTTGAGCCCATGTGCCCAGCCGGCCGGCTGCCCAGGCTCATCTGTGATGTGCAGTTGTTTGTCCCAGCCTGCCTGTTTTGGGGGTCCGAACTGCAGGCCTGGGATGAAGGTCAGGTTCTAGGGTTTGCTTATTCTGTACAGGGGCTAGAAAGACTGAAAGACAGAAAGGTAGAAACTCCTAGATTTCTATGCTTTTTCACAACCCTGAAAGAAACTAGTAAAAGTTACTCCTTGCTTCCTAAATGATCTCACCCGCTGCCTGGAGGTGATTGCATGACCTCCACGCACAAGCAGATAGCAACCAACAGCTGAGATTATTGAAGAGATTAATTTCCCCATACAGGGCAGTTTTTCCCCTTTTTGCATAGGCAGCAATTCAATAAATAATTAATGCTTGTTAATCTCTTAGCTATTTCTCCCGTTGTAAAAAATTAATTGGCCTTCCATCATCTATTGCATTGTAACCTGGAGGTATTTGGCCCCTGTCCACCACCTGCTGAAACATGCTGCTCCTGCTGCTCCTTGGCTGTCATGCCCAGCCCCCAGGTTCAGGGCACGAATGGGAGGGCACAGTGTTGCGGCGGGCACCTCCAGGGGCACCTCGCACAAACACTGTCTCTTTCTTCCAGAAAGCTTGGGCAGTTTGCAAGCACTCCTTCTCACATCTCCTCCCTAGTTGCTCCTCCCTAGTTTGCAAAAGAGGTTGAGCAAGATTCATCATGGGGTGGGGGGAGGAGCAACATCTCTCTCCAGGCCTCAATCTAGGGACGTCAGACGTCCTGGGATCTCGTACTGGCTTTTGCCACTGAGCTGGGCCTCAGTACGCCTAAGCAGGACTATCAGATCCATAGGAGGTAGAATGGGGAGGGTCAGGAAGAGAGGGAACACTCCCTGGATGGCTTGGTTCCTCCGGCCTCAACTACTACATTTTCCCCTCTTTTAAATTATAAGTCAATTGTAGCACCTCCTCCAGGAGGTGTTCTCCTAGATTAAACCAGTCTGACTTGCCCAGGCCAATGCCTGAATCACCCTTTCCCCTCAGTGCCCTTTCGTGATCGCAACAGTAGAGTTCTGTTGATTATTAGTTTGTCTCCTTTGTTTTCTGAAATTAGAACTTAACCCCGGTCGGTAGGGCAGTCATTATATTAGCTCTGTATCAGATACACCAAGCACTTGTGTGGCCGCAAAGAGGCCTAGAGGGGCATCAGCCGGAGTAGTTGAGGAAAAGGTCAGTGAGAACATCAGCACCTGGAACTGTCGCTCTTGGAAAGCCGCGTAGCTAGCCTGTGGGTCCAGTCACAAGCACTGCCGGGCACTCACTGAGTCCCAACCCTGCTACTTATGAGTAATGTCACTTAACCTTTTCCAGCCCCAGGATCTCATCAGAAAAAATGCCTCCCCCATAAGGCTGTTGTAGGGATTGCATGAGATAACACACGTAGACAATGCTTGCAAACTGTAGAGCACTAAGTAAGTATGAGAATTTATTGTTATCATCATCTGTGTGGCCCTCTCATTCCAATACCCTGACCCAGAACCCTCTTCAGAGACACCATCCTGTGCCCACCCGGGAAGCGGCATGAATTCCAATGTGCTGATTCACCACCCCTCCCCCTGGTTTCTTAAGGTAAATTGATGCTAGAATACTATAATATTGAGCTAGAGGGATCCCTTGAGGTCAGCCAGCAACTCGTTTCACGGGTAGGAAAAGTGACTCCATACTGCTTGACATAAGAGCATTTTTTTTGCCTACTTACCTTGTGCTAGGATCTCTGCTAAGCGCTTTACGTGGATTATCTAACTTAATCCTCATACAGCTCTGTGAAGTCAGTACAGTTACTCTCTTCATGGTATAGACAAGATAACTGAGGCATTAAAGCTCACCAACTCAAAGTATCAAAGCCAGATTCTAAGTGTTTCCAGAGCCAGGTGCTCTTGACTACACCCTGCTGCCTCCATACTCCATCTTTTCAAAAGGTGACCCTCTCTAGGAAAAAAACTCTGTGAAAAATACCTTATTAGTCACAGGATTCACTGAAGAATAAAGCAGAATCTCTACCACCAAAAGGTTATGGTCACTCTCTTCTTCCTCTCCCTTCCCTCCTTTTCCGGAACAAGTCAGTCTTAAATCCATTAGTGGAGCTGAAAGAGATAGGCTTCCAGTGCCAGAGAACGGGGGTGTGCTGGCCCAGAATGGGGGAGTCAGAGCCCAAGCAAGGTGAGGAGAGCATCCCTGTAGGGGCTACCTGGCACAGCAGTGGAGGAGCCCAAAACAGATAAGGAGGGGCATCTCCAGGGGGGACCGCCCAGCTGAGCGCCTAGAGAGCATCCATGCAACGGTGGACCAGCGTGCAGTGTTGGCGCCCAGGCAGGAAGAGGAGGGATTTTGCACAGCGGGACAAACCAGCACAGGACACCAGAGCCTGCCTGGGGGCAAGAGGGCATCGTGCATGGATGGAGGTGGTGGTGCTGATGGGAGATTTGTTCATGCACAGAGTTGATCAAATAAGTAAATATATTAAAGATCATGGGAGCCAAGTCTTTATCAGTAAAAGGAGTTAAAAACCACAAGACGGGAAAAACATTAGGATGAACTTTGCAGTTTGGGGGTGGAGCTGGAGGTACCCGTGGGAATTCACGGATTGCAATACATGGTGGTCTGGCTTCAGGGATCTGTGATGAAGTGGGATAATTCTGCTTCTTTGGAGGAAATCTTGTTTGTTCTGAGGTATTGGGCGTCTAGGTGCAGGGGAAATGATCTGTGTATCCTAAAAGATCCTGGGCCAAGGGGCCCCACCGGCCCTTCCTGCCCAGCAGCCAAGATGCCTGCCACACAGGGCAGCAACAGAAGCGTTTCTTCAAAGCTTCAGTGCCATCATCCGAAGCTCACCTAGCACCTCCTCCTGGGTGGGGCTGTGTGCTGGTCCCCAGGAGTGGTTCCCTGTGGTTCCTGAGCCTGCGCGAGCATGAGAGTCACCAGGGGAGCTTATTAAAAATACAGTGTCCTGGATGCCTTCCCGGAACCACCAGATCAGAATCTCTAGGTGGGGCTTGGGCAGATTCATAACAATCTCCCAGTTAATTCTTGCCCAGCCAACCCATGGTTGTGGACTAGGATTGGGACCTGCTAGCTTAGAAAATGGTGGAGACACTTCAGTATTTGTCGTGCTGAATTGACTAAAGAGCCTTCATTCTCAGTTAAGAGACAGGGAAGGGGCCCCTGGGTGGCGCAGTGGGTTGAGTGTCCAACTCTTGGTTTGGCTCAGGTCGTGATCTCAGTGTTGTGCGATCGAGCCCCACATCAGGCTCTGTGCTCAGTGCAGAGTCTGTTTAAGAGTCCCTTTCCCTCTCCTTCTGTCCCTCCCCCCACCCTGCTCACAGGCACACTCTCTCTCAAATAAATAAATCTTTTAAAAAAGAAGAGAAACAGGGAAGAAGAAGAGCGGGAGGAAAATAATGACAACTTGACATAATTATGGCATCTCCCTTTTAAGCATCACAGACAGTATCTTGTCTAAATTCCTTTTCCAGATACCACTGGTTCTCACTATGAGCTGGGCACTACCCAAAAGGCAAGATGGCCCCAGGCTATAGCACCGAATCATGGGTTTCCCATGAAGAAAAAGTGGAGTGAACAATGCAGAAATTCTGCATGTCCCTTAAAGGCCTGATACGATCATTCCACACCATTAGCAGAATTCAACTGTGTCTGTCACATAAAACATTTGCCCATCCCCAAGAAAGTCACCAACATCCCAAGGCTACTAAGGTCTAAGGGATTGTGCCAAAGTAAATAGAAGCTTTCCAACAAGCCCCACCCAAATTTCCATCCACAATCACTGTCAGGAACCGCATTAAAAGTCTCAGAATATTCAAAGATGGGATTTTGAGATGGCCTTTTATGGCTCACAGAGCACTCATTATACTCAAAGAGAAAGACTTTGGCAAGGAAGGCAAACAGAAGTCCTTGAATAAAGGCATGAAATTGAGAATGTGAAGGTATATCCATAAACAACAAATAAATACTCCAAGATGGCCCAAGAACAAGGCACCACACAAGATTTTTCTTTTTCCTTTTTTTTTTAAGATTTTGTTTTTTTATTTAGAGATTGAGAGCGTGCGAGGGGGTAGGGGCAGAAGGAGAGGGAGAGGGAGAGAGAATCCCAAGCAGACTCCCTGCTGAGCTCAGTGTCTGATGTGGGGCTTGATCTCAAGACCCGAGATCACTACGTGAGCCAAAATCAAGAGTCCGATGCTCAACCGCACGAGCCACCCAGGTGCCCCACACAAGACTTTTCTCTGTAGCTCTGAGAGAAAAACACAATGAGGAATCAAGAAGCTAAAGGCTAAATGCAGGTTTGTACCTCTGAGAGATCCTGCCACCAGAACACAGCATAAAACTCATAGAGACATCCTTTTAAGGCATTACCGTGACCCAAAGTCTTATGGAATTCATAATCTCTTATATCTACCTTTTGTTTCTAAAAGGGACTTTGCTGGAGACAATGCCTTAACCTAAAAGAATGAGTCCACGGTGGGAATACTGAGTTCCAAGGCATGGCAGTGGAGGCAAAGGACTAGACAGGTAAGCCTGTTAACATCCCTCAAGTGCCAACATATTCTACCTGCATTTGGCAATCCCACTGAACATGGGGTCAAGCGATCTGAGTTCCAGACCCGGCTCTGCCATTTGTTCACTTTGTGGCTTTGGACAGACATCTTAACTTCTGTGAATCTTGAATTCCTCGGCCACAAATTGCAGATAGAGTACCTGTCCTGCTTACCTCACAAGATTTCTATGGATGAAGCCATGCACAAAGTGCTCTGTCAACTACTAAGCATCAGTGCAAGATAATGTGCTAGTGTATGATTCTGGGTACACATAATCCTCCCCTGTTTTCTGCCTCTTGCCCTTTGCAGGCTGACCACCTCTCCTTTCCAGGGGACACTCTGAGTCGAGGACAGTCTCTCTCCACTGTGGTGTCTACTCACTACCCCATCTATCTGAGTCAACCATGAAGAGGCAATTGTGACTCTCATCTGGGGCCCCCAACCCAGAACACTTGAGTCCCATCCACCTTAGGCCACCACACACTCTAGGGGAAACACCTTGGTCATGTCTTACAGATTTTCCTCTAGCCCCAAATCATAGAGCCAACCAAACTATGGTAGGAAGAAAGTCCTGCTTGGGGAATTTGGGTTTTGCCATTCTTTTGATAGTGGTTGATGCCATAGCTACTCCTGTGCTATTGTTTATCCAGCCTATTAAGGCTCTATTTTCCATAACATATTTTTCTTGTATTCCATCCAGAACCGACTTGTTCAGAGCTCAGGACTGCTAAAGACAGCAGGGCCAAGCCAAGGACCTCCTAGTGTTTACCCAAGGAAAACCCATACTAAGGGAGCGCCTTTCTACACACAGGTGCCAAAAGAAAATGAAGTCAGTTGTCATCTGTCCCCCACTCAGGTCCCCATGACCTAGTTTCTCTCTTTATCCCAAAGAAGAGATCATGAATTGTGAAATGCCTTCATGGAAAAAACAGCTGCAGGGCACCAGCGTAATGAGATTGTGTCCAAAATCATTATGTCATGAAAAGTTTCTTTCCCCGAGTACACACAGGCTGTTTTCCAGCATCTATCCCAAATCACTTTTTATAGGGAGATGGGGCTGAGGAGGTGGTTTATAGCCAGAGAGATGCACAATCTCCCAATTCATTCCTCTTGGCTCTGCATTCTCTCATGTTATAAAGGGTTCATCCCCAGCCCTGAGACACTAGGCTCTCCTCCTGACTGTCTCTCACCATCATCCTTCTTTTCGTATTTAGAGGGACCCTTGATGAGAGATTTGCTGAGTTGGCAACTGCATTTGTCAGATTTCACAAAGCCTTGACTAGAGCGAGCTCTCTAAAGTTGGGGGTGAAAACAGTGTTATCTCTGGACAGGACATGGGCAGCCCCATCAACTGGAAGAGGATGGTGCAATGTAAGGTAGTGAACACTAGTCTGGGAGTTCTGGCTCCAGCTATGTCAAGGAACAACAGCTCACTTACAGGATCTGGAGGTAGCACCAAAATGCTCTGCCAAGTTCAATATAGTTAGTGAGTCTCCGAAAGGACTGGGTCTTGCCACGGTCAGCCTGATTGGGCAGAACAGAGTACAGTTGAGCATGATGGAACCTAAACCATTTTTCAGGAGCCAGCATTTCATTACTATTCATAGAGGAGAGGTAAGGAATGTGACTGAAGGAGGGGTAGGTGGAGTTGGAGGGAGAGGCAGGTGCAGAGGATGGGAGATAGTAATTTTCTGCAGATGATTTGGGAGATAACTGGTCCACCCAGTTTAGAGGCCAGTTCAAATGGCCTGAAGTTAACTAATGAGAAAATCAAGGGAAGGAATGGAATCTCAAGAACGAGGCCACTGCCTACTCACCTATAACAGGGAGGATCATCAGTAGCAATGGGTTCTGAGAGCTGTGTGGGTACAGGGTAAGCCTGAGTACAGGGAATGAAGCCAAGTGACTGTAGGAGCACGAAGAGTTGTCGCTTTACTGCTTCACCCACATGAAGATTGCCAGGTTCCAACACAGGCTTTTTGTATTTGATGATAGGTTAATTTTTATAAAATGTCCTAAAGAAATGTATAAATACGAAACTGATATAGCTAGATTTTGTACAGCTTTAAGAAGCAAGGATCTGATTGCTGAGTATTTACCTGTGCAGATTATAGCTTTAATCACCTTCTAACCTATGGCCATATCCTTCTGGGGATCATGTCTATAGCAATGGGGAATTCCCAAAATTAACTCAAACCAGCCTCCACACATTAATATTAATGCCATGTTGATATAATAGAGATAGTGTTAGTAAGTTTCTTGGTTTCAACACTCCAGCAAAAGTAGGGGAAGTCCCAGGCATAGAACAAAGTTCAGTTGCTTTACTTCCCACTCTCATATTGTTCTTCAAATAGTCCTTGGCATCTATACCAAGAGAACCCAGGCTTGCTCCCAGCGGGGGACCCTCAGAGAAACCTTCATCAGAAGGGAAGGATCAGGCCCTTAAGAAACAAAACAAAGGATCATAGGGGAAAGGAGGGAAAAATAAAGCAAGACAAAATCAGAGAGGGAGACAAACCATAAGAGACTCTTAACTATAGGAAACAGAGGGTTGCTGGAGGGGAGGGGGTGGGGCGATGGAGTGACTGGGGGATGGACATTAAGGAGGGCACTGGATGTCATGAGCACTGGGTGTTGAATGCAACTGATGAATCACTGAGCGCTACCTCTGAAACTAATACACTATATGTTAATTAATTGAATTTAAATAAAAAATTTTTTTAAAAAAGAGGGCTGGAGATCACGGAATGCTAGAGCTGGGGGGCAACTGAGTCAAAGAATGGTCAGTTCCATTCCAAGAATAGCACTAACATTTTGGTATGTATTTCCCACAAACAAGGACAGTTTCCTACATAATAACAACGTGATGTAAAAATCAGGAAATTAACTCATTTACATTACTATCATCAAATCCCCACACCCATTCAAGTTTTGCCAGTTGTCCCAATAATGTCCAGGATAGCACATTGCTTCAGTTGTCATGTCGCTTGACTCCTCTTTAACCTGGAACATTTCCTCAGCTGCGCTTGACCTTCGCCGCCAGGGCACTTTTGAAGATTGTATGACAGTTATTTGGTAGAATGCCCCTCCATTTGGATTTGTCTAATGTTTCCTCATGACAAGATTGAGGTGATGCACTTCTGGCAAAAGTGACACAGAAGTGATATGGAGTCCTTCTTGCATTCTACCAGACGGTGCGTGACTACAGTGCGCCTTATTACAGCTGATGCTAACTTTGAATACTTGGTGAAGGCGGCGTCTGCCAGATTTCTCCACTATGAAGTTCCTCCTTTTCCCTTTGTAGGTATGAGACTATTTGAGACTACAAAAATACCCTAAACCTCATCAAACTTTCACCCACTAGTTCTAACATTCATTGATGTTTCTTGGCTGAATTAACTGCTATGATGGTTGCCAAATGGTGATATTCTCATTTCATCATTCTTTCTGAGTGTATTAGTTGGCATCTTGCTGTAAGGAAAAGCTTCCCTTCCTTGATTTATTCACTTAAATATTTACACACTACAGACTCATGGATTCTACTTTATTCAGTGAGTTATAACTGGTTACTAACATCATTCATTTTCATGTTCAAATCATGCCCGATTTGGATATGGGGAGCCCCTGTGGGCTGTTTTGTATGTCCTCTCTACTTGCCTCCATCTCTCTTAGAGCACTTCCTTACTTTCTAGCACAACAAAATATTCCTGGAACATTATGCCCTTTCTCTGCCACACTCATGGAATCCATCATTTCCCCCAGGAAGCCTGGCTCGTTTTAGTGGAGAATGGAATTTAGAAAGTAAGATCTGAGCTCTAAGTTTGCTTACTGCTATTGGGGTGTCACTGTTCTCAGGACCCCTCAGTGGTGAGGATGCACACACACACACACACACACACACCATATACCACACAGCACACACATTTAATCTATTTAATCTATGTGACAGAAAGCAGATCAATGGTTGCATAAGGGTGGTCAACGGGGGTGGGAAAGAGGAATTTTAAAGGGGCACAGGGAAACTTCTCAGGTGATGGATATATTCAAATGTCAAATTTCAGCAAAATGTACATTTTAAATATGTACACTTAATTATATGTAAATTATACTTCAATGAACCCATTAAAATTTTTACATCCCTGGATTCCCCAGATGAGGGAAGCAGTATTCAGTGGTTGTCTAACACCCTGACTTCTGAAGTATTACTTAAGGAATAGTAATGATGGATGCCTGGGTGGCTCAGTCAGTTAAGCATCTGCCTTTGGCTCAGGTCATGATCCAAGGGTCCTGGGATCGAGCCCCGCATCAGGCTCCTCTCCCTCTGCCCCTCCACCCCCGCTCACACACGTGCTCGCTCTCTCTCTCTCAAGTAAATAAAATCTTTAAAAAAAAGAAAGAACAGTAATGAGTAGAATTTTAAAATCAAGAAATTCCTCCTAGTTTCAATAAATGTAAAATAAGAATGATTTTAAAACTCTCTAAACATTTTTACCAAATTAAGATATAGAATGTGAGTTTTGTTTCTTTGGAATTTTTTATAATGTTTAATAAATGGGAATGTATTCTGAATACAAATTTTTATTCTAAATATAAGTGAATTCTCTAAAACAATGATAATGAATAAAATCAATAATAACTACGTGAGGAAAATCGCTTGCATGCCTCAAAAACATTTAGCAATTTCTTTTGTAGACTTTTGACAAAAACATGTACTTCAACATATACTATTAAAAAATCTTACATGCCCAGGGGTTGGGGGGATGGGTTAGCCTGGTGATGGGTATTAAAGAGGGCACGTACTGAATGGAGCACTGGGTGTTATACGCAAACAATGAATCATGGAACACTACATCAAAAAATAATGATGTAATGTATGGTGGTTAACATAACATAATAAAATTTTTTTAAAAATCTTACATGCCCTTTGACGCAGTAATTCCACATCGAGTAATTTATCCTAGGAAAGAAATTAGAGACACACCCAAAGATATATGGTAAGTATACTCACTACAATGTTATTTATGAATTGAATTATAATCAATTTAAATGCTTGATAAACTATGGCGTCACAATAACCTAAAACTCGAAATGGACATTAGACTATTATAAAATATTTAATGGTGTGGAGAAATGTCTGCTAGATATTTTAAGTGAAAAAAACAATGTGAATATAACCCCATTTCTCTGGAGGGGGGAAATAAACAAATATATTTGCATATGCATGCGTGTGTGCTTAATATATGTGTTTATTTTCTCTATTGGTAAATATACCAAAATGTTGATGGCTGTTACTTCTGAATGGTAGGGTTGTGAATATTTTCCTTGGTGGTTTTCTATTTTTTCCAACTTTTATCCCACGGCATGTATGTACGTATGCACGTATGTGTATGAGCTCATCATCCCTTATCTATAATCAGAAATCCAAAAAAGCTTTCAAGATGAAAGTTTTTAGTAAAGTGAGTACAAACTCATTTAGCAACAAAACCTGGCCTGAACCGACATGAGACTACATAGTTTTAAGTATTCGTCTTTACCTAGTCTATATCTATCCCATTTAGTGTGCACATGCTTAATTTCCCTACAGAAAGGATACTGGCCCCAAACTCCCAGAGGTGCTACATAATATTCGTATATGTATCATTGATATTCAAAAGCACCTGAACTCCAAAGCGTCTGTCCCCAAGGATTTCAGATAAGGTATTATGGACAATATTTTGTGATTAGGGGAAGAAGGAAAGAAGGTGGGGTGGAGAAAAGGGAAATATTTATTATCTGGGTGGAATAAAAAAAGTCCCAGAAGGGGTGTCGAGGGCAAATTACATGCAATAAGAAGTTAAAATGTAACTTTCGCTGTTGTTTCTGCCAAAGTTCTTCAGCCAAAGGCCACCAGAACCCACAAGTTAGGCTGGTTACTTATTGCCGGGAGGGAGAAGGTGCACCGTGAGGGAACCCTGGGCTGTCTCAGTAAGGGAAGTGTTAGGACTTGTTGTAGATTCAGGCTTTTATTTTGCGATTTGGGGGAGGGCTTAAGGAAGGAGGGGTTCACTCTTAGAGTGGGTGCTTTCAGAAAGCGGGTGCAATTCTATGACCATGTACCTATTGGAGGGGAGACTAGAAGGAGGATAAAACTGTAATTGGCAAAGAAGCGGTCATTTTCTTCAGTCAAGAGAGGGTACGTTTGGCATTTGCACGAAGCGCAGTGACTTGTTTTGGTCTGAGCTTAGACACGGTTATAAAGCCACCTTGCTCTGTCTCCTTTTATCGTGGTGTCAGAGCACGCTGAGGTTGGTCTTTTTGTGCAGCGGGAGAATCACATGGCCCAGCCTCGAGTGCCAGGCCAGCTCCTGAATGTCAGGGGCTATGCTTTTTTTCTTTCTCGTTTCAGCATCAGCTGAGGCCCAGAGCTGTGATATAAAGGGCCCCAGAGGCCCCACAATTATAAGAGGGGGTTGATAAGCATCACCCGGATACCAGTCCAGTAACCCTCAGCCCATCACCTGCTTGAGGCTTGAAGATTGATCAATAGGCAGAGACTGGAGCCAGGAGTTTTTTAGAGAGAATATGGCTCGCAGAGGCAGGAGGTGCTTCCCCTCACCCTCGGCCACAAACCACAAAAATGTGCAAAGGCAAGAACCTCCGGAATCTCTAAAGGTGAGAGGCTGGCCCAATCCCGGCTGCGGGGAAGGGGGAGAAGGTAGACTGGGAGAGAGAGAGCCATGTGCGACCCCGAGGAAGGGAAACAGCCTTGAGCCAAGAGTACCACCTTCAGGGCAAAGGGACCCTGACTGCTGAGGCGAGGGCCACTGGGAGCCAGGGGATGAGAGGCATCAAAAGACACAGGTGGGCTAACGTGGGCCCAGGAGCCCGGCACAGAGACGGGCAGTTTACCACAGCAACTGCCTCACAGAGAGCCACAGTGGGGACAGCGGCCATCCCCGAGGCCACCTAAACCAGATTACATCCTGCTTCCCCTCGTCTGTCTCCAGAGAAGTCAAAAGCAGACTTCTGAATGGAGAAGACAGAGGGGAAGGGAAAAGAAGCAAAATAGTGAGGAAGCGACCCATGCTCTCCTTCCCCAACCGTCTCCCAGCCTGAGACAGGCCCACACGGGGCCAGGGGACAAGCTCTGGATCAGGCCGGAGACTGAGGCTTGAATAATTCAAGGGACTGGCCTCCATAATACCTCCCAAACAAGATGTTTTAATAGTTGAGAAGGACTGGGAAAGCTACAGCATCTACCAATGACATCAGTAAGGAGACGAGAAAGAGGTTCAGACAGAAGCAAGGGTATGAAAGAGTAAGGTTGCTTTCGGCATGCACCCAACAGGTGTGGTTTGTTCACTGAGTCCTTATATACACACAGTGACATGCTGGTGCATTTTTTTTAATTAATGACTTTGGGGGAGGCAGTTTTGGGTTTACGGAAAAAAAATTGAGCAGAACATGCAGAGAATTCCCATACACTCCCTCCCCCCCGCCCCACCCAACCACCCACAGGTCTCCCATTGTTAACACCTTGCACTTATGTGATGAACTTGCAATGGGGTATACACCATTACTTCTTCTGTATCATACAGAAGAGTTTCACTGCCCTAAAATCCCCTGTGCTCTCCCTCTTCACTCCTCCCTACCTATCAACCATTGATGTCTATATTTTCCCAAAGTTTTGCGTCTTCCAAAATGTCATATAGTTGGAATCATACAGTATGCAGTCTTTTCAGACGGGCTTCTTACACTTAGCAATATGCATTTAAAGTTCCTCACTGCCTTTTCATGGCTTGATAGCTCATCTCTTTGTATCCCTGAATAACATGCCATTGTATGGATTCCAACCACTGTATTCCTCAGTTTGTTTACCCATTTACCTATTGAAAGACATCTTGGTTGAGTCCGAGTTTTGGCAGTTATGAATAAAGCTGCTATAAACACGTGTGTGCAGGTTTTTGTGTGGACCTAAGTTTTCAACCCATTTGGTCAAATAACTAGGAGCCCCATTGGTGGGTTAGAGGGTAAGACTTCGGCGAGCTTTGCAAGAAACTGCCAAGCGGTCCTCCAAACTGACTGGGCCATTTTGCATTCCCACCAGCAGTGAATGAGAGTTCCTTTTGCTCCACACCCTCATTTGGTCTCACCAGTGTTTTTGATTTTAGCCATTCCTGTAGGTGTTTGCTAGCAGATTTTTTTTTTTAATTTTAGCCATTCTCATTGTCTTGCCAGTAAATTTTTAAACGAGTTTTCCCTTTGCTGGAGAAAAGCATTTCCATTTGCTGAACGTTTGCCAATTTCCATGGTGGAAATACTCCCACCGTGGCCAGTGTAAGCAACCAAAGCGACGTCACTGAGCACAGAATCAGGTTGAGGTGTGCGGGGGTGGGCGCTGGTTCCAGAATACCACTGCCGGTACAGATGCCTAGTCCAGAGGGTGGGCTTAGCCATTCTCGACAAATCTTTCTGTCATCTTCTTAGCCTGCATGGCCTCTACTTGATCATGAAGCGTTGATGTCCTGGTGTTCAGAGTAGGGGAAACCACATAACCAGCTTCCTCTACAGAATGCAGACTTAGTGAGGCTAACTTCTTTCTTGATGACAAAGATGCTAAAGGTAGCAAGTGGCCATTGGGCAATCACTAAGTCATTCCTATCAATGCTGGGTGCTACCTCCGGTCTTCCAAGCTCTATAAAACTGTGCCCCAGTCCTCTAAAAAGGTTTATGCCACCAAGACCTTGACACCCTTTACCTTCTCTCTCTGTTGTTCACCTTCCCTTTAAAGAGAGCTATTTGGGGGAACCTCTTCCTTCTCTTTTCTCCCTCACCTTTCCTCATTTGTCCTGCCTTAGTTGGAGAATTTAGTTGGTGACCATTTGACAGTATAATTTAGATACATACTGATCTAGAAGGCAGGAGAAGATCCCCATCCCTTTGCCCAGCCTCTTACTCTGACCCCACTCCTCTCAGCTCCCCTATAACTATTCTGGGATCATCGTCTTTATCTCCATGGCCAATGAGGTTTCCATGGCTTCTAGGAGGACATCTGATAGAGATGTTAAGCTTTCTGATATAAGAAGACAATCGTATGGTATGGA
The DNA here is from genome assembly GCF_004348235.1 of Phoca vitulina. Lineage (NCBI taxonomy): Eukaryota > Metazoa > Chordata > Mammalia > Carnivora > Phocidae > Phoca > Phoca vitulina. Next base: position 5,166,069 of record NW_022589737.1, read on the forward strand.
GGTTCCTCAAAAAGTTGAAAATAGAGCTACCATATGATCCAGCAATTGCACTACTGGGTATTTACCCCAAAGATACAAAAGTAGGAATCCGAAAGGGTACGTGCATCCCGATGTTTATAGCAGCAATGTCCACAATAGCCAAACTGTGGAAGGAGCCAAGATGTCCATCAACAGATGAATGGATAAAGAAGATATGGTATATATATACAATGGAATATTATGCAGCCATCAAAAGGAATGAGATCTTGCCATTTGCAACGACGTGGATGGAACTGGAGGGTATTATGCTGAGCGAAATAAGTCAATCAGAGAAAGACATGTATCATATGACCACACTGATATGAGGAATTCTTAATCTCAGGAAACAAACTGAGGGTTGC
>NW_022589737.1:5166548-5167026 GCF_004348235.1 Phoca vitulina
GAGGAATTCTTAATCTCAGGAAAGAAGCTGAGGGTTGCTGGAGTGGGGGGTGGGGTGGGAGGGATGGGGTGACTGGGTGATGGACACTGGGGAGGGTATGTGTTCTGGTAAGCGCTGTGAATTGTGCAAGACTGTTGAATCTCAGATCTGTACCTCTGAAACAAATAATGCAATATATGTTAAGAAAGAAAAAAAGAAGAAGAAGAATGTAGCAGGAGGGGAAGAATGAAGGGGGGGAAATCGGAGGGGGAGAAGAACCATGAGAGACGATGGACTCTGAAAAACAAACTGAGGGTTCTAGAGGGGAGGGGGGTGGGAGGATGGGTTAGCCTGGTGATGGGTATTGAGGAGGGCACGTTCTGCATGGAGCACTGGGTGTTATGCACAAACAATGAATCATGGAACACCATATCTAAAACTACTGATGTAATGTATGGGGATTAACATAACAATAAAAAAATTTCAAAAAAAAAAAAAA